>NC_079449.1:45259755-45274755 GCF_903798145.1 Danio aesculapii
AAATGCAATATTTAAAAAGAGCAAAATTTAAGAGAAACAAAAAAGTTGGAATAATTTAGTTTGTAATTTTTGTGTGTGGGTAATATTTTGCATGAATTTAACTGTTTTATCTTTCTAAAGATGTTTGGTGGCTAAAATATTATTTTAATTAATATATATGTTTAATAAATCTGTTCAAATGCACCAATATATATATGATCTATATTCACTGAGAAATTGATAAATATATATATATTTATTTATACAATAGTTCTGTCTGGTTCTCAAATCTGATTGGCTGATAGCCTCTGCAATATCAGAAATCGCCTTTTCACCCTTCTGCATTACTCCACCCACACAGAGTAACAGCAGATCAATAAACTCACTACAGTTTGACAAATATTGCAGCTGTTGGACAACATAATGTACTTTTGGGGATTTTTTAGGTGAGAATGTAGATTTATGAGGATAGTGCCTATTTTATATATTCGTAATTTCGGCGATTTAGAGCATTGGCAGCCATCAGCCTGTCATACTGAGCAGAGCAAAGACTGTTGACGCTTCGCCACAAGATGGCGACAGAGACCGCATAAAAAGCCTTTAGAGGAAAAAACTGAGCGTATTTTCAAACTACAGCTGAACAAATCATTATTAAACCGATAAGTGACATTCTAAGTCGATCTCTCTCTCTCTTGTATGTTGTAGTGCTGTATTTATACCCTAGAAATATGCTAGTGTTTACTTTTGTTTTGGCTTTTTCAGGGTTAATAATTGTGATTTCAGAGAAACACTATAAATCTCTGTAGACTGATGGCATTTCATGCTGTTCAGCCTTATAATCTTAAAATTTGAGCAAAATCAGCTGTTTTGTCATCACTTTAGACATTACGCTACAGAATCATTCAAACACTAGCTCTAAAGTGACGTTGGTGAATTAGCAACAGTTTCTGCTGATCTGACGTCAGCTGCAGATGGCAAAGTAGTTCTTCTTACAAAAGGATTTTTAGGGTCTCCGTGTTTGATTATCTTTTTTTATATACATGTTTATGCCGTCAAACTGTTGTATAAACCCAATATCACACTGGTAGCAGTGCGATATGGCACAATAAATCAAAAATCTCACCTTCATTATTAACATCAATCCTCTCATAGATCAGACTCACGATATCATCTGGAGGGATTTCATAACTCCGGGTGATGTCCTGGATGGCCTGCGCAAAAGATCAAACCCTATTTAATATTTACGTTTCTTTATTATCATTTTATAAAACACTTTTATAATACTGTGAAAATCTCTGTTAAACAGCACTTGGGAAATATTGGAAAAAGAATACACATTTCACTGGTCAATCCTGTACTCATATTGTTAGGGTTGGTTGTGTGTTACTGTTATTATATTTAATGTATCATTTCTTCTGTGGTAATTCGATGTGTAATAAGGACACTAAAATACAATGTTAGTCTTTTTTTCTTGCTGAAATAATAGTTTCTGATAAGTCCTCAATGAGCTTTTGCACAGTTCCTAGAACAATTGGTGGAAGTACCCATTTCTGTTGTTTTGGTTTTTTTGTTTGTTTGTTTTAAATCCACAGTCTGTTTTGATTTGAGAAACTTTTGCACAGTTCCTAGAACTATTTGTGGAAGTACCCATTTTGTCTTGTTTTGGTGTTTATGTTTTGTTTTGTTGGAGAAACGTTTGTACAGTTCCTAGAACTATTGGTGGAAGTACCCTTTTTGTTTTGTGTGTTGTATGCTCTGTTTTGTTTTGTGTGTTGTATGTTCTGTTTTGTTGGAGAAACTTTTGCACAGTTCCTAGAACAATTGGTGGAAGTACCCCTTTCTGTTGTTTTGTTTTTTTTGTTTGTTTGTTTTAAATCCACAGTCTGTGTTGATTTGAGAAACTTTTGCACAGTTCCTAGAACTATTTGTGGAAGTACCCATTTTGTGTTGTTTTCTTTTATTTTGTTTTAAACCTACAGCCTGTTTTGTTTTGTTTTGTTTTGTATGGTCTGTTTTGTTGGAAAATCTTTTGCACAGTTCCTAGAACTATTGGTGGAAGTACCCCTTTTGTCTTGTCTTGTATTGTTTTGTTGTTTATGTTTTGTTTTGTTGGAAAAACATTTGCACAGTTCCAAGAACTATTGGTGGAAGTACCCTTTTTGTTTTGTTTTGTGTGTTGTATTTTCTGTTTTGTTGGAGAAACCTTTGCACAGTTCCTAGAACTATTGGTGGAAGTACCTGCTTTGTTGTTTTGTTTTATTTTATTTTAAATCTACATCCTTTTTTGTTTTGGTACTTCCACCAATAGTTATAGGAACTGTGCAAAAGTTTCTCCAACAAAACAAAACAGAACATAAAACCCAAAACAAAACCTCAGAACCTCAGAAAACATCAGAGCAGGGTCTAATCCAGCACAATAGGAACTACAGTGATAAAAACGTACACTGATTGGGCAAAAACATGCCATAAAAAGCTTAGCGTGAATTTATTTATTTATTTTTTGTTTTGTTTTTCGACTCTTAGTGCCAGTAGGCATTGACTTGCATTTTATCAGCCACCAAGGATCACCGTTTCAGCTAAAAAAATAAATACTTACTCCGAGGGCCGTTAATATTGAAGTTAATATTTAGCCGCACCATGTTGGATTTTTGTAACGTCTAATTTTTCACAAGGTGATTTGCCAAATGCTCAACCACCAACCTGTAGGACCAGGACAACTTAGCTTACCCAATTCCCCTATAGCACATGTGTTTGGACTGTGGAGGAAACCGGAGCACCCAGAGGAAACCCACACCAACACAGGGAGAACATGCAAACTCCATACAGAAATACCAGCTGACCCAGCCGGGACTCGAACGAGTGACCTTCTTGCTGTGAGGCGACAGTGCTAACCACTGAGCCACCGTGCCACCCAAATCTAAATAAATAAACAAATATAATATAATAAAAAAGATAATTTAAAAATCTGTAATGTTCTCCTCAGGAAAATAGCTGAAAACATATTGAATGGCCTAAGGATATATTAAAGTCAATTAACAATAAACTTAAATTTTTGGGTGAACTATACGTTAAACATTTCTGACCTTTAACATTTCATGCAACCAAAAGCCATTCATTTTTTTAGCATCAGAGTAGTTATTATTAACTAAACTCAAATTATTGAACAACATTTTAATGTAATAGTTACACAAAGTAAATGACATCAGAAAGAGTATAAAAATATAGTCAAACTTTATTTTAAGGTGCCCTTGTTACAGTGTAAATATTCATCTAACAAAATGATCGATTGATTAAACATATTAATTAAAAATATGAATTAATATACTTATGATAAATGTGGGTATTAGAAGCATCAGAATATGGGTTAGGTTTTATTTGCATGTCATCGTGTATATTGTAATTACTATAATGCGTGCTTAATTGTAAAGCGCCTTAAAATAAAGTGTAACCTAAATATATACAGTATATATATTTTTAAATTAATTGCCAAGCAAAAAGTTCTTGTTTAGTTTATTTTTGAAGTACTAAAAAACACGTAAACAGATTTCTGCATCTCTGTATTGTTTTCGTTAATCTTAGTTTTAACGATTTTATTTTTTACATTTAAGATTACGGAAATTTATAATGAAGTGATCAAATAAACAAGGAGTTTTTCCGTAAAACAATCTGCCAACGGGGTAAGCAAAACAATCTTATTTTCACTTTAAATAAAATAGTTTACCCACCCTATTGGCAGATTATTTAGCTGTTATTTAGGGAAAACTCACTTTAATTTTGATGTATTATTGCTGAAAACGACAATATGTTGTTACTAGTCAATAAAATGCTTCTTAATTTAAGAATTTTCAGATATTTGGACTTAAATCGAGACAAAAACTAAACAAGAAACACATTTTTTCTTAGCGTAATCGTTGATTTAAGTATTAGCGCATAATTATTTACGTAACGTCATTGTGAAGCACAGATGTACAGCACTGTGAATAGCTCAGTCTCACGGACAGGTGTAATAGGATAGAAACTGCATTTGGAGAATGAAGGAGCTCAATCGTGGATTCAGGTTAGGATTAAACACAAATGTCTTTCCCTCCCGAGTCTAATCTCTACAACAGCCGTCTATTTAAAGGGCAACTATTATGCAAAAATCACTTTTATAAGGGCTTCAAACACAGTTGTGTGACAGCAATGTGCGAATATAGCCAGCTTTAAATGGTAACAACTAATCAATTGTATTGTTTATAATCAGACTTGATACAAACAGTCTGCAGAAACGCTTTGATTGACATTCTCCCGCTGTACGTGTCATCAGAGGGGGAAAGCCCCTCCCACTGGTAACCGTCTCTCCCTCATTAGCATAGGATGTTAGTCCTGTTTTTGAATCTGCCACTATGCTGACACAGGCATCTGTAGCTCCGCCCTCTTTTAATAAGAGCACAATCTTATTTGAATTTAAAGCGACAGTCAACAAAATGCCACAATTATAGGATCAAAGCCTAAAAGGGTCAGTTTCAGAGAGTTATAAAACATTATTTGTGTTGTATTTTGAGCTGAAACTTCTCACACACACACACACACACACACACACACAATCACAATCTAGAGACATCAGAGACTTTTTAGAGACATGATTTTGCATCTTGTAAATAGGGGTCCTTTAAAGCTGCAATATCTCAGGAGCGCAAAACACATGAAGAAATGAATAAGAAGTCTAGCGGTTATTAGTTTGAGATCACATGACAAGGCGGAATATGATGTGCTTTATCTTTGTGTTGCAAAAGTAAATAATAATAAATCAGTCACGGTTAATCGTGAATATCGGATGAACATCTTTGCTTTTACACAACAGATGGACCATTTCACATTTGTGGGTTTCTCCGCAGCAGAAGTCATCTTAGTTGGTAAACTTAGAGCGCAGTGAATTGAAGAGTACAACAAATATATATATATATATATATATATATATATATATATATATATATATATATATATATATATATATATATATATATATATATATTACAGTCATATTTGCTGAAATAATAACAGAAAAACTTCACGATGCTGCTATCAAGACTTCCAAAAAAAGAAACAAATAGTATAAGACTGAGAACGGCAGCCGGAAGAGAGAACAATGTAAGATTTACTGTCCCGCCCCCATAGAAATACATTAGAAACACCTTGAACAAGCGGTAATTTGATGTATATCATTAGTTTGATGTACAGATGATATAACACATACATAAATACATATAAATATACATCAGTTTTTATCTAAATATTACAAACTTTAAAGGATTTAAGATGCTGATGACTGTTAAACGCGTCATAAGACTCTCCAGAAAAGGCTTCATAAACTGCTGCAGTTATTCAAATTAAAAAATAAATAAAATTTTGGAGGGAAAAAAATGGATAGTTTACCTTGAATATGGTCTCCATCTCATCTCTGTCGATCTTGCCGTTTCCGTCCTGGTCGAAGAGTTTGAAGTACCACTTCAGCTTCTGGTTTATTTCTCCCTTCAGGAGCAAACTTACAGCGGCGATGTACTCCACGAAATCTATATAGCCGTCCTGAGGAGACAGTGAAGAAAGAATGGAATTAATATGAGAAATAAAGAAATAAATCGACACATTACATGTTTGTTATTGTAATTATTATACTTTTTTTATTATATTATAATAAACATCAAGTGTGAGTTCTTGGGTCAAACGTGAGATGTGTCCCAAATCAAATTTACAAAAGTTGTTAGTAATAACTCATTATTTTTTGTCTTTGGCATGATGACAGCACATACTATTTTATTAAAGTGCAATTTAAAGACTTAATTAGGTTAATTAGGCAAGTCATTTGGACAATAGTGGTTTGTTTTGTAAACAATCAAAAAAATTACAAAAGGGGCTAATAATATTGACCTTAAATACATCCCAAAAGATGTAAAAACTGCTTTTAATCCAGTCAAAATAAAAGAAATAAAAGAAAAGACTTTCTCCAGAAGAAAAAATATTATCAGAAATACTGTGGAAATTTCCCTGCTCTGTTAAACAGCACTCGAATAAAAAAAAAAGAATAAAAAACCTCAGTGGTGGGTGAAAATTCTGCCTTCAACTGTACATGGAACTTATATTCAATGTCTACACTCTCAGAAATAAAGGTACAAAATCTGTAGCTGGGGCGGGGCCTTTTCAAAAGGTACATTTTAGGTACATATTGATACCTAAAAAGTACAAATGTGTACCTCACACTACCTTAAAGGTACAAAAGTGGTACAAATGGCCACCTGTATGACATAAAAGTGAAGGTACCACCCCAGTGACTGATTTTATAGCTTTATTTCTGAGAGTCTACTTCAAAAAAAAACAAAAAAGAGTGTGTACTTCAATGTTTTAGATAACTGTGAAATAAAAAAGACAAAATATGCCTGAAATAATGTCCTGTGTGGAATCAGGGGTCAAGATACATTCATTTAGAAATTACAAAATTGGACATGTGTGTGTTTTTTTTGTTCAAGAGAATAAAGCTGCGGTCACACTGGACTTTGTGTGTGTGAAATTCTGTCATACGGCGCTGCAAAAAGGGGCGGGATTAAACAAGATGATTAGACATTTAATAAAGCGAGCGATTGCTCAATGTTTTAAATTTCTGTCCAGAGAGGTCCTGTTTTGATCCTCCATTGGTCTCACCCAGTCAAGTGATGCGATTTCGCAAGTCAGAGTTCACCAAGCTTGAACTTTGCACCGCAGCAACCTGCGAAACTTGACGCATGACCCCGCGTTTCCGGTCTGACGCATTCGCGTGCGTATGAATGGAAGTCTATAGGAGGAAAAGTCAAGTGTGACCGCAGCTTAAATTGTAATCTAAAATCAATTAAAATCTTCCTGATGACAAATGATTAATAACCGAGTGTTTTAGCACAAAATATATATCTAAATAAGCCTAATGATATATTCTGCTATACAGTATAAACAAGTGTTGCACCAAAAGACATTTTAGTCTGGGCCTTCAGTAAATCACGGTTAAAAATGAGGATACTCATATTTTGCTCACAAAAATGGTAAGCTTAGGTACGTATTTAAAGATATGATAAACATTCATTAATTCCCTTCAGCTTAGTCTCTTATTTATCAGGGGTCACCTCAGCGGAGTGAACCGCCAACTATTCAAGCATATTTTTTACACAGCGGATTAGATTAGATTAGATTCAATTTATTGTCATCACACATGTACAAGTACAAGGCAACGAAATGCAGGTGGGAATGAAATGCTGATGCCCTTCCAGCTGCAACCCAGTACTAGGAAACACCCATACACTCTCACATTCACACACACTCAGCTTGTCACACTGTCTTGTTTCTAGTACAAATATCTAAAAATTCTCAAACTTAAGTAGCATTTTCTAGACATGCAAAAATATTGTCTTGTTTTTAGAAATATTGTGTCAAAATTAAGTGTTTTTTTCCTTTAAATGAAGGAAAATAATCTGCCAATGGGGTAAGCCAAATCACATTGTTTTCTTTATTGGCAGATTATACACTCTCTCTCAAAGAAGAAAAAATCTGTGATGTTTATATTGAAGTGTTTCTAAACCCAAGTGTCATTTTCTTACTGAAACCTACCAACTTAAATCTTTATTTTTAAATAATAAACAATAAATGTCCAAACTAATGCCAAAAAACAAACAATTCAACCATAAAAAGCATTCAAATCACAGTTATTATTCAACCATAACCACCGACAATGTTTGTTACACTAACGTTGCACCAATTCTGTGGTTATGGTAATAAATCTGCTCAAATTGCTGCACTTTTACTATAGCGCGTTCTTTTAGCGTATCTTTTTTGTGTCTCGCTATTTTGTGTCTCGCTACCAGTCACTTTCTAAATACTGTATTTAAAATCTAGCATTAGCGTGACAGAAATATGAACCTACTGTTGACTTGCGAATCATTTTTGACCCGAAGGTAAGACAACACAAGGATTAAAACCCTGCAGTGAGTGCTAACGGCTAGTTAGCTTGTTGACTGAGCCATAATAATATAATCTGCAAATGACTTTTGATGATCTCCTCAATGATCATCCTCCTAAAGCGAGGGCCCACCATCTCAAATTTGATCTGTTCATTTATATCGAACTCATCATTTATAAGTCCCGTTAGTAATTTTAGTTACTAACATGAACTAATAACTAACAATACTTGTACAGCGTTTATTAATCATAGTTCAGCATTTATTAATGCATTATTAAAATACAAACTCCTGCTTGTTAACATTAGTGAATGCACCGTGAGTTAACATGAACTAACAGTGAATGTCTTTATTAGCATCAACTAACATGAACAATAATGAACAAATACTGTAATTAATGTGTTGTTTATTATTTAATATTCGGAAATATGTTAAATAATGGAGTTTTAAAGTGTTACCCTGTTACATTTGTTTTACCCTATTACGTTTATTTTACCCTATATTTTACCCTATAGCGTTTTCTTTTATCTTAAACTTATCTTTTTTAACTGTGAAGCATCCAAAGAAGATGAATTAGCCAGGAGAAACTAAACAATTTTCAAGACACACGCGTGTGTATGCAGTTGGAAACATTTGACAGCGTCCACATTTGAGTCGGTGTATGCATAACCGAGCGCATGCATAAAAAGGTTGAAAAGATTATTATCCACAAATATAAGACAACAAAACGCACATCTAGAAGCTGCAAAGCGGCATAAAATGAGATAAAACTGAGAAGATTCTGATATAATTAAGTTCTCATGCTGGCGAGGATTTTTCCTAGTACAAATATCCTACAGATTAACACCTTGTGCGTGTTTTGTTTGTTTTTGCCTTCAGTTTGCCACCGGAATCAAAATTGATTGTAAATATTCTGTCTGGAATGTAAAATGCCTACTGTGAATTCACTATGAACGTGAACTGCTGAATAAATAAGTGAAGTTTCACAAACTAATTTCGAGAGGAGCATGTGATATGATTGACTACAGCTGATCCTCATTGCTAATCATTAGCTAGCCTATCAGATCATTCTAAAACTACTATAAATATCCTGCCTAAACTTCAATCCTTATCTTCGTTTTTGGAAAACTCCCCATCCTTCCCTTCTCCCTCCTCCTCTTTCATGATCAGGCAACACGGTGGCTCAGTGGTTAGCACTGCTGCCTCGCAATAAGAAGGCCACAGGTTCAAGTTCAAATTGAGCCAGTCGGCACTCCCTGCGTGGAGTTTGCATGTTCTCCCTGTGTTTGCGTGGGTTTTCTCTGGTTTCCTCCCATAGTCAAAAAACATGTACATAAGTGAATCGTAATACAGTCACAAGCACTTAACGCATACATAGCAAAAGGGGGCACTCGAGAAACACCTGATCTCGTATCCCTCCTAATGCTCATTGACCAGGCGGGAACCTCGGCTCATCTATCTCCGAGCTCAGGATTCTCTCCTGGGACAGCATGCCAAACCTGCTAGTCGAGCATTATCTAAGTGTGAACTCTTGAAATATAGTAAATAAACGTGTGCTAAATAAATAAATCAATTCTTACTGAAATCAAACAAACATTTTTCAAACACGTAAAAATAAGTCTTGTTTCACCAGCATGGACCACGCCACACTTTGAGCTAGACTTTATTGTAGGGATGAAGGGGGGGGGGGGGGTAAGGGAACGGTGAGATGAAGAGGATAAACAGTGAACAGGCAGGTAGGCGCAGAGACTCAAAGTGGGGGTACTGTCTCTTTAACAATTTTGTACACAGTAAAAAATAAATCTGTAAAATTTACAGAAAAAAAAAAACGGCAGATGTGGTTGCCAGTACTTTACCATTAAAAATACGGTACCAACCGTAAAAGTAATTTCTCATTTTTACAGTAAACTACTGTATTTTATTAATATATAGATGTAATATGTCTGTATTTTGAATGTCCAACATCTACACATCTTTTGTTACACAGATAGACAGGTTAACACAGCCATATACAGGTGGTGATGAGGAAGTTACATAACGAACTAATGCTTATTATAAACAACTACAAGCAGGAGAGTGTAACAGTTTATAGAAGGTGCTCAGTGCCATTAACACAGCTACTAAACACCAGTATGGTAACACTCATGACATTAAAGTCATGAAATAAACATTGTTTATCAGCATTAGATGTAACATAAATCACTAATGTACAGAACTGATGAGGGAAATAACTAAAAAGATCCATAGTAATGTCAACAACAAGCATTAAAAGTGATGTGCCATGCAGGGAATTCTGGGAAAGTCAATTTACGGTTATTCACCGTATATATTAAGGAAACACACTGTTAACTAGGTTACAGATTTTTACTGTAGCATTTTCACTGTTTTTTTCTGTTGAAATCACGGCCATTTTTTACAGTGTGGAGTGATTGGACCACCTGATTCACCCTAGGAGGGTTGAGAGGGTTATAGGATGGAAAGCAAGGAAATAGAGGGAGGGAGCGTGGGTTCGAGAGAACAAGAAGAACAGTCCTAGAGGGCTGGTCTACCTTAGATAAGTGTTCAGAAAGTAGGTGATTGGTTAAGGAAACAAAGTGAGGTGTAATTTCCACTGCCGAACCTTCATTAACAAGTTAACTCCATTCAAAAAATAATAAAAACAACCCTACTGAAAAAAACAGCTTAAACCAGCCTAGGCTGGTTTTAGCTGGTCGACCAGCCAGGTTTTAGAGGGGTTTTGGCCATTTCCTGGCTGGTTTCCAGCCATTTCCAGCCTGGTCTTGGCTGGCCAGGCTGAAAAATGACCAGCTAAAACCAGCTTGACCACCTTGCCAGGCTGGGAGCCCAGCCAAAACCAGCTATGTCCAGCTTAAACCAGGCTGGAAACCAGCCTGGAAATGGCCAAAACCCCTCTAAAACCAGAGAGGCTAGGCCTAGGCTGGTTTAAGCTGTATTTTTCAGCAGAGAAGTCAAACCGAAGTGTAATTGTTCCTTAAAACAACAAAAATAATCTGCCAATGTGGTAAACGTTCATTCATTTTCCTTCAACTTAGTCCCCTTATTCATCAGGGGTCGCCACAGCGGAATGAACCGCCAACTATTTTAGCATATGTGTTCAGCGGATGCCCTTCCAACTGCAGCCAATTACATATGTATATATAGCGCATATATTAGCCTAATAATATTATTTTAAAGCTATATTTATTATATGTTGTATTATTTTATGTATGTAGTTGGAGAAAAGAGCTTACTTTAGCAAAACAGCACCTACTTTGAAGGTGGGGCTAAAGATAAGGCCCCATCTGATTGGTCACATTTAGATAAACAGCCAAGGCATAAAATAAATGTCATTTCTCACACGTCTGCGATACGTATATTCATACTATTATCGTGATAGCGATAATTTGGCGATACATCCTGCAGCCCTACAGCCGTGCATATACCAGTTTGACAAATTCGATTGACATTTCTCTTAACGCACCGTGAGTGACAAAGAAAATAAGCACACGCTATTTTGTGTCTCGCTACCAGTCACTTTCTAAATACTGTATATAAAATCTGGCATTAGGGTGACAGAAATATGAACCTACTGTTGACTTGCGAATCATTTTTGACCCGAAGGTAAGACAACACAAGGATTAAAACCCTGCAGTGAGTGCTAACGGCTAGTTAGCCTATAGACTGAGCCATAATAATATAATCTGCAAATGACTAATGATGATCTCCTCAATGATCATCCTCCTAAAGCGAGGGCCCACCATCTCAAATTTGATCTGTTCATTTATATTGAACTCATTATTTATAAGTCCCGTTAGTAATTTTAGTAACTAACATGAACTAATAACTAACAATACTTGTACAGCGTTTATTAATCATAGTTCAGCATTTATTAATGCATTATTAAAATACAAACTCCTGCTTGTTACATTAGTGAATGCACCGTGAGTTACCATGAACTAACAGAGAATGACTTTATTAGCATCAACTAACATGAACAAAGATGAACAAATACTGTAATTAATGTGTTGTTTATTATTTAATATTCGGAAATATGTTAAATAATGGAGTTTTAAAGTGTTACCCTATTACATTTGTTTTACCCTATTACATTTATTTTACCCTATTACATTTGTTTTACCATATTACATTTGTTTTGCCCTGTTACATTTAGTTTACCCTATAACATTTGTTTTACTCTATTACATTTGTTTTACTCTATTACATTTGTTTTACTCTATTACATTTATTTTACCCTATTACATTTGTTTTACCCTATTACATTTGTTTTACCCTATTAAATTTATTTTACTCTATTACATTTGTTTTACCCTATTACATTTGTTTTACTCTATTACATTTATTTTACCCTGTTACATTTGTTTTACCCTATTACATTTGTTTTACCCTATTACATTTATTTTACCCTGTTACATTTGTTTTACCCTATTACATTTGTTTTACCCTATTACATTTATTTTACCCTGTTACATTTGTTTTACCCTATTACATTTGTTTTACTCTATTACATTTGTTTTACCCTATTACATTTGTTTTACCCTATTACATTTATTTTACTCTATTACATTTGTTTTACCCTATTACATTTATTTTACCCTATTACATTTGTTTTACTCTATTACATTTGTTTTACTCTGTTACATTTGTTTTACTCTATTACATTTGTTTTACTCTATTACATTTATTTTACCCTATAACATTTATTTTACCCTATAACATTTGTTTTACTCTATTACATTTGTTTTACTCTATTACATTTGTTTTACTCTATTACATTTATTTTACCCTATTACATTTGTCTTACTTTATTACATTTATTTTACCCTATTACATTTATTTTACCCTGTTACGTTTATTTTACCCTATAACATTTATTTTACCCTATTACATTTGTTTTACTCTATTACATTTATTTTACCCTATAACATTTATTTTACCCTGTTACGTTTATTTTACCCTATAACATTTATTTTACCCTATTACATTTGTTTTACCCTATTACATTTATTTTACCCTATTACATTTATTTTACCCTATAACATTTATTTTACCCTATTACATTTATTTTACCCTATTACATTTATTTTACCCTATTACATTTGTTTTACTCTATTACATTTGTTTTACTCTATTACATTTGTTTTACTCTATTACATTTATTTTACCCTATTACATTTATTTTACCCTATTACATTTATTTTACCCTATAACATTTATTTTACCCTATTACATTTATTTTACCCTATTACATTTATTTTACCCTATTACATTTGTTTTACTCTATTACATTTGTTTTACTCTATTACATTTATTTTACCCTATTACATTTATTTTACCCTATTACATTTGTTTTACCCTTTTACGTTTGTTTTACCCTATAACATTTATTTTACTCTATTACATTTATTTTACCCTATAACATTTATTTTACCCTGTTACGTTTATTTTACCCTATAACATTTGTTTTACCCTATTACATTTATTTTACCCTATTACATTTGTTTTACCCTATTACATTTATTTTACCCTATTACATTTGTTTTACCCTTTTACGTTTGTTTTACCCTATTACATTTGTTTTACTCTATTACATTTATTTTACCCTATAACATTTGTTTTACTCTATTACATTTGTTTTACCCTTTTACGTTTGTTTTACCCTATAACATTTATTTTACCCTATTACATTTGTTTTACCCTTTTACGTTTGTTTTACCCTATAACATTTATTTTACCCTATTACGTTTATTTTACCCTATAACATTTATTTTACCCTATAACATTTGTTTTACTCTATTACATTATTTTTACTCTATTACATTATTTTTACTCTATTACATTTGTTTTACTCTATTACATTTATTTTACCCTATTACATTTATTTTACCCTATAACATTTATTTTACCCTATTACATTTATTTTACCCTATTACATTTATTTTACCCTATTACATTTGTTTTACTCTATTACATTTGTTTTACTCTATTACATTTATTTTACCCTATAACATTTATTTTACCCTATTACATTTGTTTTACCCTTTTACGTTTGTTTTACCCTATAACATTTATTTTACTCTATTACATTTGTTTTACTCTATTACATTTGTTTTACTCTATTACATTTATTTTACCCTATTACATTTGTTTTACTCTATTACATTTATTTTACCCTATTACATTTGTTTTACTCTATTACATTTATTTTACTCTATTACATTTATTTTACCCTATTACATTTGTTTTACCCTTTTACGTTTGTTTTACCCTATAACATTTGTTTTACTCTATTACATTTATTTACTCTATTACATTTGTTTTACTCTATTACATTTATTTACCCTATTACATTTGTTTTACTCTATTACATTTATTTTACCCTATTACATTTGTTTTACCATATTACATTTGTTTTACCCTATTACATTTATTTTACCCTGTTACATTTGTTTTACTCTATTACATTTATTTTACCCTATTACATTTGTTTTACCCTATTACATTTGTTTTACTCTATTACATTTATTTTACCCTATAACATTTATTTTACCCTATAACATTTGTTTTACTCTATTACATTTGTTTTACTCTATTACATTTGTTTTACTCTATTACATTTATTTTACCCTATAACATTTATTTTACCCTATAACATTTGTTTTACTCTATTACATTTGTTTTACTCTATTACATTTGTTTTACTCTATTACATTTATTTTACCCTATTACATTTGTCTTACTTTATTACATTTATTTTACCCTATTACATTTATTTTACCCTGTTACGTTTATTTTACCCTATAACATTTATTTTACCCTATTACGTTTGTTTTACTCTATTACATTTATTTTACCCTATTACATTTGTCTTACTTTATTACATTTATTTTACCCTATTACATTTATTTTACCCTGTTACGTTTATTTACCCTATAACATTTATTTTACCCTATTACATTTGTTTTACTCTATTACATTTATTTTACCCTATAACATTTATTTTACCCTGTTACGTTTATTTTACCCTATTACATTTATTTTACCCTAT
>NC_079449.1:45279755-45289755 GCF_903798145.1 Danio aesculapii
CAATCTCTTCCTAATCAAACACACCTGAATCAACTCATCAGAACATTAGAGGAGACTCCAAAACCTGAAGATAATAGGTCCGATAAGCGAGACATCCACAATATGTGCTGTTGGTGTGCCTCCAGGAACAGGCTTGGGAAGCACTGATCTAGAAAATGCTTCTTAATTTAAAAAAATTAGACTATAAGACTAATTTATTGCACATTTCAGATATTTGACTCACCCCGTCCATGTCGAAGGTGAAGAAGACCTGGTCCACGTAGCTGCTGGCCTCCTCCGTCATGCCCTGCATCTCCAGCATGTTTTTGAGCTCGAACAGCGTAATCAAGCCTGACGGAGATTCCCTCATGAACTTGTTGTACCAGTAGTGCATGTCCTCAGCCAAGACTTCATCCAGGTTGGATGCGTGGGCGCCCATAACTCCTCCGAGGCCTTTCCTTCTGGATGAAAATTCGCAAGCGGTTGGTCAAATCCAGAAGCCCAGCAGTGGCTTCAGTGGACAGAGAGTGAGATGTGAAGAGTCTGCTGCTGTGATCTGGGATTGACTGCTGATGACGGCAGGAAGCTTAATGCCCTACAGACTAGGCAACTAAAAGGAGAGATAACCCCTTAATTGGATAACTCCTCAAACCTTCCAGGAACCAGAGAACATTCATGGCTGGCAGACGGAGAAAGTGGAAAGTCTCCAAATGGATTTGAGCTCCCTCTTTTTATTTTCTCTCAGTAGAGGAGAGATGATGATTTGTCGTAATCCTGACCTTGTGTGTGTTTGGGAGATTACCACAGAATGATCACGCAGTTTTTCCGTGGACATTCGGCCAATAGGCTTTAATATTCCTGGCCAACATTCCAAAAGCCCTGCCCTGTATGAAGAGAGGTTATTTACAATACTTAAAAAAACCTGTTGTCTTTCATTCATACATTTTCCTTCAGCTTAGTCCCATATTTATCAGGGGTTACCACAGCGAAATGAACCACCAGCTATTCCAGCATATGTTTCTACGCAGCGGATGCCCTTCCAGCTGCAACCCAGGGCTGGGAATCTCACATTCACTCACACACTCATACACTATGGCCATTTTAGTTTATTCAATTGATATAGCGCATGTGTTTGGACTGTGGTGGAAACCGGAGCACCCAGAAGAAACACATGCCAACATGGGGAGAACATGCAAACTCCACACAGAAACTAGTGACCTTTTTGCGGTGAGGTGACAGTGCTAACCACTGAGCCACCGTGCCACACAGCGTCAAGTTGACTTTTGTAAAAAAAATCGTGCAAACTTGTTTTCTTAATAGCAACAAGTTGGCAAGTTGCAAACCCATTGAGTTAAATGGCGACAAGTTGACTTTATACTTAACAAAGTGAGTAAACCCAAAGCAGTAAAAGGGACAAGTTGACTTTATATGTATAAAAAAGAGTAAACCCGTTGTCTTAAAAGCGTCAAGTTGACTTTACTTAATAAAGTGAGTGAACCCGTTGTCTTAAAAGCGTCAAGTTGACTTTACTTAATAAAGTGAGTGAACCCGTTGTCTTAAAAGCGTCAAGTTGACTTTACTTAATAAATTGAGTAAACCCGTTGTCTTATAAGCGTCAAGTCGACTTTACTTAATAAAGTGAGCGAACCCGTTGTCTTAAAAGCGTCAAGTTGACTTTACTTTATAAAGTGAGCGAACCCGTTGTCTTAAAAGCGTCAAGTTGACTTTACTTAATAAAGTGAGCGAACCCGTTGTCTTAAAAGCGTCAAGTTGACTTTACTTAATAAAGTGAGCGAACCCGTTGTCTTAAAAGCGTCAAGTTGACTTTACTTAATAAAGTGAGCGAACCCGTTGTCTTAAAAGCGTCAAGTTGACTTTACTTTATAAAGTGAGCGAACCCGTTGTCTTAAAAGCGTCAAGTTGACTTTACTTAATAAAGTGAGCGAACCCGTTGTCTTAAAAGCGTCAAGTTGACTTTACTTAATAAAGTGAGCGAACCCGTTGTCTTAAAGCGTCAAGTTGACTTTACTTAATAAAGTGAGCGAACCCGTTGTCTTAAAAGCGTCAAGTTGACTTTACTTAATAAAGTGAGCGAACCCGTTGTCTTAAAAGCGTCAAGTTGACTTTACTTAATAAAGTGAGCGAACCCGTTGTCTTAAAAGCGTCAAGTTGACTTTACTTAATAAAGTGAGCGAACCCGTTGTCTTAAAAGCGTCAAGTTGACTTTACTTAATAAAGTGAGCGAACCCGTTGTCTTAAAGCGTCAAGTTGACTTACTTAATAAAGTGAGCGAACCCGTTGTCTTAAAAGCGTCAAGTTGACTTTACTTAATAAAGTGAGCGAACCCGTTGTCTTAAAAGCGTCAAGTTGACTTTACTTAATAAAGTGAGCGAACCCGTTGTCTTAAAAGCGTCAAGTTGACTTTACTTAATAAAGTGAGCGAACCCGTTGTCTTAAAAGCGTCAAGTTGACTTTACTTAATAAAGTGAGCAAACCCGTTGTCTTAAAAGCGTCAAGTTGACTTGACTTAATAAAGTGAGCAAACCCGTTGTCTTAAAAGCGTCAAGTTGACTTGACTTAATAAAGTGAGTGAACCCGTTGTCTTAAAAGCGTCAAGTTGACTTTACTTAATAAAGTGTGTGAACCCGTTGTCTTAAAAGCGTCAAGTTGACTTGACTTAATAAAGTGAGCGAACCCGTTGTCTTAAAAGCGTCAAGTTGACTTGACTTAATAAAGTGAGCGAACCCGTTGTCTTAAAAGCGTCAAGTTGACTTGACTTAATAAAGTGAGCGAACCCGTTGTCTTAAAAGCGTCAAGTTGACTTTACTTAATAAATTGAGTAAACCCGTTGTCTTAAAAGCGTCAAGTTGACTTGACTTAATAAAGTGAGTGAACCCGTTGTCTTAAAAGCGTCAAGTTGACTTGACTTAATAAAGTGAGTGAACCCGTTGTCTTAAAAGCATCACGTTGTCTTTACTTAATAAAGTGAGTGAACCCGTTGTCTTAAAAGCGTCAAGTTGACTTTACTTAATAAAGTGAGCGAACCCGTTGTCTTAAAAGCGTCAAGTTGACTTTACTTAATAAAGTGAGCGAACCCGTTGTCTTAAAAGCGTCAAGTTGACTTTACTTAATAAAGTGAGCGAACCCGTTGTCTTAAAAGCGTCAAGTTGACTTTACTTAATAAAGTGTGTGAACCCGTTGTCTTAAAAGCGTCAAGTTGACTTTACTTAATAAATTGAGTAAACCCGTTGTCTTAAAAGCGTCAAGTTGACTTGACTTAATAAAGTGAGTGAACCCGTTGTCTTAAAAGCGTCAAGTTGACTTGACTTAATAAAGTGAGTGAACCCGTTGTCTTAAAAGCATCACGTTGTCTTTACTTAATAAAGTGAGTGAACCCGTTGTCTTAAAAGCATCACGTTGTCTTTACTTAATAAAGTGAGCGAACCCGTTGTCTTAAAAGCGTCAAGTCGACTTTACTTAATAAAGTGAGCGAACCCGTTGTCTTAAAAGCGTCAAGTCGACTTTACTTAATAAAGTGAGCGAACCCGTTGTCTTATAAGCGTCAAGTCGACTTTACTTAATAAAGTGAGCGAACCCGTTGTCTTATAAGCGTCAAGTTGACTTTACTTAATAAATTGAGTAAACCCGTTGTCTTATAAGCGTCAAGTCGACTTTACTTAATAAAGTGAGTGAACCCGTTGTCTTAAAAGCGTCAAGTTGACTTTACTTAATAAAGTGTGTGAACCCGTTGTCTTAAAAGCGTCAAGTTGACTTGACTTAATAAAGTGTGTGAACCCGTTGTCTTAAAAGCGTCAAGTTGACTTGACTTAATAAAGTGTGTGAACCCGTTGTCTTATAAGCGTCAAGTTGACTTGACTTAATAAAGTGAGTAAACCCGTTGTCTTAAAAGCGTCAAGTTGACTTGACTTAATAAAGTGTGTGAACCCGTTGTCTTAAAAGCGTCAAGTTGACTTGACTTAATAAAGTGAGCGAACCCGTTGTCTTAAAAGCGTCAAGTTGACTTTACATAATAAAGTGTGTGAACCCGTTGTCTTAAAAGCGTCAAGTTGACTTGACTTAATAAAGTGAGTAAACCCGTTGTCTTAAAAGCGTCAAGTTGACTTTACTTAATAAATTGAGTAAACCCGTTGTCTTAAAAGCGTCAAGTTGACTTTACTTAATAAATTGAGTAAACCCGTTGTCTTAAAAGCGTCAAGTTGACTTTACTTAATAAATTGAGTAAACCCGTTGTCTTAAAAGCGTCAAGTTGACTTGACTTAATAAATTGAGTAAACCCGTTGTCTTAAAAGCGTCAAGTTGACTTTACTTAATAAATTGAGTAAACCCGTTGTCTTAAAAGCGTCAAGTTGACTTGACTTAATAAATTGAGTAAACCCGTTGTCTTAAAAGCGTCAAGTTGACTTTACTTAATAAATTGAGTAAACCCGTTGTCTTAAAAGCGTCAAGTTGACTTGACTTAATAAAGTGAGTAAACCCGTTGTCTTTAAAGCGTCAAGTTGACTTGACTTAATAAAGTGTGTGAACCCGTTGTCTTAAAAGCGTCAAGTTGACTTGACTTAATAAAGTGAGCGAACCCGTTGTCTTAAAAGCGTCAAGTTGACTTTACTTAATAAATTGAGTAAACCCGTTGTCTTAAAAGCGTCAAGTTGACTTTACTTAATAAATTGAGTAAACCCGTTGTCTTAAAAGCGTCAAGTTGACTTGACTTAATAAAGTGAGTGAACCTGTTGTCTTAAAAGCATCACGTTGTCTTTACTTAATAAATTGAGTAAACCCGTTGTCTTAAAAGCGTCAAGTTGACTTTACTTAATAAAGTGAGCGAACCCGTTGTCTTAAAAGCGTCAAGTCGACTTACTTAATAAAGTGAGTGAACCCGTTGTCTTAAAAGCGTCAAGTTGACTTTACTTAATAAAGTGAGCGAACCCGTTGTCTTAAAAGCGTCAAGTCGACTTTACTTAATAAAGTGAGTGAACCCGTTGTCTTAAAAGCGTCAAGTTGACTTTACTTAATAAAGTGAGCGAACCCGTTGTCTTAAAAGCGTCAAGTCGACTTTACTTAATAAAGTGAGCGAACCCGTTGTCTTAAAAGCGTCAAGTCGACTTTACTTAATAAAGTGAGCGAACCCGTTGTCTTATAAGCGTCAAGTTGACTTGACTTAATAAAGTGAGTGAACCCGTTGTCTTAAAAGCGTCAAGTTGACTTTACTTAATAAAGTGAGCGAACCCGTTGTCTTAAAAGCGTCAAGTCGACTTTACTTAATAAAGTGAGCGAACCCGTTGTCTTAAAAGCGTCAAGTCGACTTTACTTAATAAAGTGAGCGAACCCGTTGTCTTATAAGCGTCAAGTTGACTTGACTTAATAAAGTGAGTGAACCCGTTGTCTTAAAAGCGTCAAGTTTACTTTACTTAATAAAGTCAGTAAACCCGTTGTCTTCAAATTGATAAGTTGACTTTATTTTAAAAAGAGAGTAAACTCATAGCCTTAAAATTATAAATGTGGTTATAGGTCAAGAATACAGCATTTGTAGCTGCAGTTATAAACTGCTTACTAACGTTTATTAATGTAGAGTTGATGCTTAACAGATAACGAATTCACTATTTGCCAATGCTTAATAAATCGTAGTTTGTAGGTATTATGAAGTGTTACCTGTAAATGTTTAGGAAATATTTTGTACTTTAAAAAGTGTGGTTATGATGACCATCCGACAAGCTAAAAATAGTGCTTAAAATGTCACTAAAATTCAGCATTTAAATCTCATGACTGATAACAAACTGCAAAAAGGTCCACTTTTGGAGAGAAAAAAGAGCCACCTCTTTCACCATGCTGGCTACAGGCCTGCAGTTAAGTGTTACCAATAATAAACAAAGTGCATATTCACTATACATAAAAACCCCAATAATGTCTATTATTGCTCTTGAATAATCAATAGTAACATTCAGAGAGACAAGACTGTTAGAGTTTGTCTACCGTAAATTAGTACATTACCAGAAAGTTTCTTATTTACATTGTTGTGGCTTCTCAAGTTCTGAGGATCTCCTGTTCTTGGTTTATTTTGAGTAAAGACTTGTTTATACTAGAGATTACCATTGTAAACGAGGGACTTACAATTAGCGAATGTTCCACTAACCACCATCCACTCGATTAACTACTTAGGAAGCATTTAGAATAGTAACCTACTGTAGAAACGGGCTAAAAATAACCTGTGAGCACCTTAAATAGTATGTATTAGCATAAATGAACGGGACAAAAAGAGCTGGCTAGCATTGTGTTGTACACGAAGACTTAACAAATGTTCCACTAACCACCATTTACTCTTTTTACTACTTAGGACACATTTAGAGTAGTAACCTAATAGAAAAAGGCTGAAAATAGCATTTTAGCTACTTTATATTAGCATAAAGCAACCGGACAAAACATGCTAGCTAGCATTATGTTGTAAATGAGGACTTATAATTAATGAATGATCCACAAAACACCAGCCGCTGCAATAACTATAGAGTTGTGAAAAAGTATTTGCCCCTTACCGATTTCTTATATTTTTGCATGTTTGTGATACTTGAATGTTTCAGATCATCAAATTAATTTAAATATTAGTCACAGATAGCACAAGTAAACACATCATGCAGTTTTGAAATGAAGGTTTTTATTATTCAGGGGAAAACTACATACTACATAACCCTGTGTGAAAATGTGTTTGCCTTCTAAACATAACAAGTTTTTAGCAGCAACAACTGCAGTCAAGCATTTTCGATAGCTTGCAATAAGTCTGTTACAGCGCTGTGGGGGAGTTTTGGCCCTCATCTATGCAGAATTGTTATAATTCAGAGACGTCGGTGGGTTTTCGAACATAAACCAGCTAAAGTCATTACTAGGGCCAGATAGAATCTGCGGTTTTTTGCTATTTCTGCTCCGAATATTTGTAAATAATCTGCGGATTTATTCTGGATGATTTTGTGAGTATCATAACTATAAACTTAATGTATGAATAAAAAGAATAGCTTTTTAACTTGTATTTAATGTTTACAATGCAAATCCAATTAGAACCACTTATGTGGTAAACAAAGCAAGTCTCTCATATAATATATTTAATAAAACACATTACAAACTGTATTGTAGATAAATCAAATGAACACTTTCATATTAGAAATTATATTACTGAACTTGATTTCAAAAAAGAATTAATATAAATTTACACACATTTACACATGTAACTAAATAGAGTCAATGATGGGCTAAAGATCTGCAGAAATATGCGGTTTTCTGCACGCACAAATTCCATGTGGGTCTAGTCATAACACAACATCTCAATTGGATTCAGGTCAGGACTTTGACTAGGCCACTCATCAAACAGCAAAATTAATTAACTAATTAATTAATCATTCATTCATTCATTCATTCATTCATTCATTCATTCATTCATTCTTTCTTTCTTTCATTAATTAATTAATCATTCATTCATTCATTCATTCATTCATTCTTTCATTAATTAATTAATCATTCATTCATTCATTCATTCATTCATTAACTAATCAACAATTTAACTAATTATCTAATTAATTAATTAATTCATTAATTAACTAATAAATAAATAAATTAATAAATTAATTTTGCTGTTTGATGAGTGGCCTAGTCAAAGTCCTGACCTAAATCCAATTGAGATGAATTGATAAATTGATTAATTAATTAATTCTAGTGGTCAAACAATTGTGATTAATTGTGATTAATCAGATCGAAAATAAAAGTTTGTATTTACATGTGCGTGTTCTCACTGTGTATTAATATTGTGTATAAATAAAAATATAAAATACAAAAAAAAAAACACAAACCAATATATTTATATACAACATTTCTGTCTGGTTCTCGAATCTAATTGGCTGGTAAATCTGAGATATTAATAACAGCACTCGTCCAGCCTCTTCACCCTTGTGTATTACTCCGCTCACACGAGTGGCAAGCAGAGGACTGCAGTTTGTAGTCAAATATTGCTGCTGTTGGACAACATAATGTACTTTTGAGGCTTTTTCAGGTGAGGATGGAGTTGTTTAGATTGCAACTATGCAGTTTATTTATAAGGACAGGGCCTATTTTAAAAATTCATCGTTTTTGAGATTCAAAAATTGGTGGCCATCAGCCTGCAGCAACAGAGACCGCATAATAAGCCCTTAGAGAAGAAAAACAGCATTTTCTCAGCGTATGATTCAAGCTACAGCTGAACAAATCATTACAGAACAGGTAAATGACATTATAAGTCAATCTCTCTCTTTTGTATGTTGTAGTGCTGTATTTATACCACAGTAATCTGCTAGTGTTTGCTTTGCTCTGGCTTTTTTGGGGTTAAATATTGTGATATCCCTCTGCAACAGAGAAATACTGCTAAATCTCTGTAGACTGATGGCATTTCATGCTGTTCAGCCTTATAATCTTAAAATGTGAGTAAAATCACCTGTTTTGTCATCACTTTAGACATTACGCTACAGAATCATTCAAATACTAGCTCTAAAGTAACGTTGGTGAATTTAGTAACGGCTTCTGCTGTTCTGACGTCAGCTGCAGATGTGAATGAATGGTGGAAGAAAGTAGTTCCTAATACAAAAGGGTTTATGGGACTCTCCGTGTTTGATTTTCTTTTTTATATACACGATGATGCTGTCGAACTGTTATATAAACGCAATATCACACTCGTAGCAGTGCAATACAGCTGTATATCGTCACTGGTGGAACACTAAGGCACTAAGACACTAAGGACACAATGCATGCCTCCTACCAGTGCCAATATACAGCCATATCGCACTTCTACGAGTGTGATATTCCAACACAATCTTACGGCAATTCGTAACTTTTTAATTTAGTGGCTAATTCGTATGAATTCGTGCGATCTAATTCGTACGATTTAGTACAATTTGCTTATCCCCAATGACGGTTGGGTTTAGGGGTGGGGTTAGGTGCCACGCCTCCTTTTTAAAATCGTACAATTTCCTACGAATGAACTCGTACGAATTCGTACGAATTATCCACTAAACTGACAAAACGTAAAATACTTACGTTTTCTCGTGAGATCAGGCTGGATATTCTCATATATATAAAGTAAATGCAAGCTTTTATTTTGGATGCAGTTAATAGTGATTCAACTTTTGACAGCACTTGTATGTTTATTTATTCGTTCGTTTATTCCAGCAAAACTAAAAAGACTTTCTCTAGATAATATAATATAATAGGAAATACTTTGAAAAATGTCCTTGCTCAGTCATTTGTGGAAGGAGGATGATTCATTTTGTCTTCAGCTGTATGTTGAAATGATTCAGGGATCATAACTATGATGCATATCATTATTTTCCCCACAAAAATACTTAAATGGCTATTTCATAGTAAAGCTTTCTCCTTGATCTATTATATCGATCTACAGATATTGAAGTGTGAAGTTCACCTTCATGACCTGAAGATAAAAAAGGTTTGGTGAACTGCAGGAGTGTTGACGTGTTTACCCAACATCGCTGACCTCTGAGTGACCCTGAGCTCTGATCTGCATGATCTTCCTCTGCACCACGACCAGATCTGATGCAATCAATCAGACGATCAAAGATAGAGCAAATCTGCCTTCATGCGATTAACAGCCTCCAAAATAGATTGCATTCATTAGAGCCACTTTATATTGCATGCCATCGGTGCACTTAGAGACACACGTACTGCATCTGTGATTAATTTCCGCGAATTCATCTATTAATATTATTAGACTACCACCATTACCTGACTCTAAAACTACATATAAAACACACCGCGTATTTTAAACTTAACTTTAATGAAAAGAAAGTATTTAAAGTTAAATTAAGAGCATTTAGTTTTAAAAGTTTGCAGTAAAATGTGTCTAATTTGAGACAAAAATTTAGGAGATATGATATTTTAAAATATGACTTTTAAGATATCTTCTACTTGATGTAATAATAGGAGAAAAGGCATAAAGAAGGGATATATATGCAGCTGAAGTCAAAATTATTAGTCCTCA
>NC_079449.1:45299755-45304755 GCF_903798145.1 Danio aesculapii
GGTACACCTCATGTGCTTTATTCAGTGTTAAATGCTAATAATGTGAGTCTGAACGCCATTTTACATGACATTTATTGCCATATACTGAATACAGCAGCAGATAGTTCACCTCAGATCTGTACAATAAAACTTTAGAACTGTGAATCAGTATAAACCAACACATATCAGTGATTCAGCATCTACATTTAATAATGGTAAAGAGGTTTAACATGTATTAATTACATTATAAACCTTACCATATCGCTGGAGTGCAGTGAGTGCACTATTCTGTGCTTCTGAATGGCTGTATTTAAATTTCTGTCGTGTTTCATCCAGTGCAAAAAGCCAAACTGCTCATCACTGCGTATCTCATCATGTAGTGTGTTGTTAGGACACGGGGTTACTATGTAACCTGCTCACCTAATGTTTACGCTCATAATATTTATATTACTTGCTAATCTATAACCACAACATGTGGAACTCTGCATCTGAGTCTCATTTCAGAGGCTGCTAATGTCTGTTACAGATGCATGCTTAGAGAGCCTTCATGATTGAATGTATTAACAATGCTGTTTTCCACCAAGGCAACCCGGGGTGCTGAAATATAATTGGCTAAACTCGCGGGTTAAAGGGACCAATACAAAGACAGACGTTTTGGCATGGAAAGCACATTAATCAGAGTATTGTCTTAATCATATTAAAATCAGAGTATTGCTGTCCACGTAAACATACTCAGTGAAACAGAATAAAGCACCAGCACCTGCACACACAACGATTGAGATCGCAATAACCATAATTATGGCGGTGACGACGAGAAGTATCACCATCCATACTCTGAGTTTCCACACCACCACCTCATTGAGGTCTTCCTTCAGGCTCTGCAGCTCCCGACGACACTGTAAACACACAGAGGAAGTTATCATACGGTTATTATACTGTACAACAGTGTCATTATTGAGCTTATTTTGCGATGTGGAAGTGCGCTCGATTTTTTAGACACTCCCATTCAGTCGCCTATAAGAGAAATGACTAGGAATAATAAATGGCAGAAAACGACTAAACCACTTGCTCTACAAACAAGATTGTCCATGACTAAACATAAAATTAGAATAACACAATTCAAGAGTTCACACTTAGCTGGTGATTGATTAAAAAGCTTGTTTGGTATACTGTCCCGGGAGAGAGCGCTGAGCTCATCAGATCCTCGAGCCTGGGGCTTCCGCCCGTTTGCAAGGCGATAGGGGAGTCTGAGCTCAGGTAGATCTGGAGAACTCCCCTACTGTAGGAGCTAATGAACAGATAGTGATTGCTCTTAAGAGATAACTATTTACTATGAGCATGTCTATGGTGCCGATTTGGATTAGTCGATTAACTTAAGCTGCATGTTTTTTGACAGTGGGAGGAACCTGGGGGAAACCCATGTGAGCATGGGGAGAACGTGTAAACTCCGCACAGAAACATCGGCTGGCTTGGTAAAAACTAGAACCACTGATGTTCTTGCAGTGAGGCAACAGTACTAACCACTGGGCCACCATGCCACTCATCTAGGAAAGGAGGAGGAGTAGGGGTGGAAGGGGGGATTCTTCAAAACCAAGATGGCTGTGATATGGAGCTTAGGGTATTTATAGTGGCTTAGGAATCGTCTGATTGGTGAAACAAATTAAATAATGCGAGATCGGCTGCAAGCAATCATAAGCACGTGATCCTCTCGAAACTAGTTTATAAATAAACTTCACTAAGAAAAGATCAATCTGCAACATCAAGCAGCATAACGAGCTGTTTTTAATGTACAAATGAAATCAAAACTAACAATATTGATTGTGTTAGCTCACAATGCTAGATTAGCGGTGAACAACTCATCTGTGTGTGTCATTAAGACAAAAAAATTATTTGCCCTTGTAATGTAAAATTGTAATCTGAAAATGCACTTCCTGTTTGTTCTCAGTTAAATTCTCAGATTACCTGTCTGAGGTATTGGGCGGGGCCAACATACTTAACCACGCCCCTCCAGCTGTCAGTTATGACAACAGAAACGGTGAGGAGGAGGAGTCTGTTAACCGTCCCCAAACCCTTTTCCTCATCTTTCTGAATGTAACGCCTACTTTAAAACATCCAATCAGCTCGCAGTAGAAAAAACAAGCCACGCCCACTGCTTTTCCATTTAATATTCAGTCTCTCTAGGAACTGCATTACAATTCGAAAAAAAAAAAAACGGTTGCAGCTTCTGGTTCATGCGGACTTTAACATCTATAAATCGATAAGGTCAATAAGGCCCCGTTTACACTGTCGGGTCTTGATGCCCAATTCCGATTTGTTGCCTATATCC
Source organism: Danio aesculapii (assembly GCF_903798145.1). Classification (NCBI taxonomy): domain Eukaryota; kingdom Metazoa; phylum Chordata; class Actinopteri; order Cypriniformes; family Danionidae; genus Danio; species Danio aesculapii. Next base: position 45,302,061 of record NC_079449.1, read on the forward strand.
AGGCTCACACGGAATCTGAGCGCAGAATTCCGCAGATTTTCCACAGATACAATACAATACAGTTTGTACGGTAATTTGTTCTGTCTTTTAGTAGATCTATTATATGAGAGACTTGCTATATTTAAGTAAATATAATTGGATTTGCAATTTAAATAAAAGTTAAAAAGATTTAATTTTTTATTTCATTTATTAAGGTTTTAGTTATGATACTCCCAAAATAATTCCGCAGATTTTTACCAAAATTCTCTGCAGAAATAGCAAAAAACGTCCGCAGATTCCGTCTGGCCCTACCTATATCTGATTTTTTTGCCTGTCCGTTTACACGTTCTTTTAATTGTGACCCATATCCAATTCATGTGTTTACACTTGGCATACAATTTACGATGTTGCGCATGTGTAAAGGCGGGTTCCAGCATCTGCGCAACGATGGACGTAATTGTCTTGCTTTTATCTCTGCGAAGTTTGCCCAACTTTAAAATGATTTTGAAGCAGAGGAGGATGGAAAGGGCCGTCATCGCAGCTTGTGCCTATAGTTTATATATGGTGTCCTCCACTGACTCATCTCCCCACAGGGCACGAAGGCAGGTAACTTCTGCCATCGACCACTGATCACTTTCCTCCTCCATATTTCCTCTGTTGTTGTTTCGTCTACCGTGGGGAAGCACCACATTTTCGCAAGTGGTGTACTAAACGGAGCGCCTCAATAAATCCGATCTGCCTGTCGCATTGTCACATATCCGACTTATATCTGAATTATTTCCACATACAGTATGAAGGAGGCTTGAAACCGATCTCTGAATATCAGAATGTGTGCTTTTTTTTGTGTTTAAAAGATCCGATCTGTGTCACATATGAGCAAAAAATCAGGAATTGGGTCACATTTAACTGGCAATGTAAACGGGGTCTAAGGATTCACATATACATATACACACATACATACATACACACACACATCCTTCTGGATGCTTAAATACATTTACAAATTGCTTATGAAAACCACATCTTCCTGTCGGAACCAATAGCCTAGTGGTATTGTTCGCCGACATATAGCACAGACGTGCTCACGACGACCCGAGTTCGATTCCTGGCTCGAGACGCTTTGCCAATCCTTCCCCTCTCTCTGCTCCCAATGCTTTCCTGTCTGAAATCTCTACTGTCCTATCATAATAAAAGGTGAAAAACCCCTAAAAATAATTAGATATAAAAAAACACATTCTCCTAAAAAACAAAGCATAACGATTGACTTAAAGGGCACCTATGGTAAAAAAATCAACTTTTCAAGCTGTTTGGACAGACATATGTGCATGTATGGTGTATAGACCGTCATATTGGGGTGATATAAGCACACCCAGTGCTTTTTTTTCAATTTAACAACATAAAAACGGTGGACCAATTGGAGCTGTTTTCAAACCGACCGCAACTTTACGTAGGAGAGCGGTCCCCCCGCCCACCAATATTGATTGACAGGCGCGTCATCATATCCTCAGTTTGTTGATTCACGTCCGCCATTTTCAGCGTGAGTCGAAGCGATATCACTAAAGGAACACGCTAGCTCTATTTTTAGATGCAAGGCTCATTGGGCTCAACACAAGATCAATATTCTCTACATTATCGCTCTAATCGGAATTATTGGTGTATCTTTAGGTAGGTTTGCAAACATGTGTACTTCTCATTGAGTCTACCTTATACTTCAGCCGTTTGCATTTCTCGCGATCCCAGAAGCTCCCTGTGATCTTAACTAGCATGCGTTTTAGAATTCTAAACATAGGTTTCTATCAGGGTACACTCAAGTCGACGGCTGGGCGCCGCGGACCGCTGCAGAAACCTATGTTTAGAATTCAAAAATGCGTGGCGCGACGATTCGGGACACTTCATGTTTCTTCCGTGCCACAGAGAGTGTCTGGTGTGCCATGAAAAGTTAATTCAGTGTGCGTGGTTATTAGTCTCGTCGGTGTACAAGCTCGGCACTTGAAACTAGCACACAGTTGGCTGTAAAACTGTACAAAGACACAAATGATTTTGTACTCTCTGCTTGGTCTGTGTCAGAGTCATACATGTACGACTAAATGGTGATCCTCTCTCTCCTTCTCCTTCTCTGAGTCTGCCTGTCAGACTCTGTTGCAAACGCAGAGCAGGTGAGCTCATGGCCCCGCCCCCTTGTTACGTTGGGCGGGAAGCCAAAACTAATCTACATGTGAAGCAACACACCCATAAATCAGCGAGCTGTGGACACGCCCCCAACATGACACTTTTTAACACATTATAATAAAACAATCTGAATTGTGTTTTAAACTGAACCTAAACTGGCACACTCAGAAGAACCATAATATTAATATTAAATCATAAAAAAGAAGTAAACTATGTGCCCTTAAAAAAAAAAAAAAGATAAATATTCACTATTTAGCTTTTTTTTGAGGAAACTCACTTCATTACAAAATGCTTCTTGATTTAAGCATTTTTAGATATTTGGACTAGAAACAAGACAAAAACTTGTTGTTTCATGATTGAGGTAACAGTTGTTGTTTTTTTTTAATCAGAGTTACCTTTGAGGTTTCAGTTGAAGAGTCATTATGATCAACATGGACTCCATCCAGTTCATGCGCTTCTACATTATTCTCCAAACCCTGAAAACACACAAATCCAGACAAACAGGTCAAACTAAACCGAGAGATCAGTTTTCTGCAATGTAAATGCG
>NC_079449.1:45309755-45324755 GCF_903798145.1 Danio aesculapii
TGAGCCTGGTTTCTCTCACTGTTTTTTTTTTCCTTCACTTTCGTCAATTGGTGAAGTGTTTTCCTCCACACTGTCGCCACTGGCTTGCTTGGTTTCGGACTAGTGGAGCTGCTCATCGATGGATTTCCTCTTCAGTGTTTGGACTCTCAGCAGTGAAAATTAAACCACACTGAACTGAACTGAACTTCAACTCTGAAAATTGGACTGACACTTTCAGTTTACAAGAACTTCTGTGCTCAGCTGCTTTGACACAGCCTACATTGTAAAAGCGCTATAGAAATAAAGATTAATTGAATTGACTATGATTTATTTACAATACAGTTTGTTAATTAACATTTTCTGTCTTTCAGTAGATGTATTATATGAGAGACTTGCTTTGTTTACCAAATAAGTGTATCTAACTGGATTCCCTGCTGAAAAATCCAGCTTAAACCAGCCTAGGCTGGTTGGCTGGTTTTAGCTGGTTGACCAGCCTGGTTTTAGAGGGTTTTGGCCATTTCCAGGCTGGTCAGGCTGGGAGACGACCAGCTAAAACCAGCTTGACCAGCCTAGTCAAGCTGGGAGCCCAGCTTAAACCAGCTATGTCCAGCTAAAACCAGGCTGGTCAAGCTGGTTTTAGCTGGATTTAGCTGGTCATTTTCCAGCCTGACCAGCTAAGACCAGGCTGGAAATGGCTGGAAACCAGCCTGGAAATGGCCAAAACCCCTCTAAAACCAGGCTGGTCAACCAGCTAAAACCAGCCAACCAGCCTAGGCTGGTTTAAGCTGAACTTTTCAGCAGGGTTTGCATTGTAAACATTAAATAAGAGTTAGAAATGTATTATTTTTTATTTCATATATTAAGTTTTCAGTAATGATACTCCCAAAATCAGAATAAACCTGCTGATTCTTTACAAAATTCTTCGCAGAAATAGGAAAAAACGTCAGCAGATTCTGTCTGGCCTTAGTTATAGATATTTCTTTTACTTTAGCACAAATGTCCTGAAAATGTACCGACTCTGGTGACCTCTGGTGGCTAATGATGGCATTTAGGTAAAAAAAGCTTTTGGCACAAATGAATACAAAAAATGCTTTGAATATTTGTAACTAGTTCGTTGTGCTCAGCCACACTCATTTTATGCGCTAGATATGGTACACTAATTGCATGTTGATGACAGGCCCACAGTGGTGGAAAGAGTACTGAAAAATCATACTCAAGTAAAAGTACCATTACTTGCCTTAAAATGTAGTGCAAGTTGAGTAAAAGTATCTGTTGTAAATATTACTCAAAGTAATAAGCTAAATTTGTACTTAAAATTTGTATTTTTTCATATTTCTTTATTGTAAATATTTTTGGCACATCAAAGCGTGGTTATGAAGACCGTCCGACAAGCTAATTCAGCTAAAAAGAGTGTTTAAAATGCATTTAAACCTCTTAATTAAACAGAAAATGAGGCGTGTAATTGCAAAAAGGTCTACTTTTTGAGAAAAAAAGAACCACCCGTTTTTCAAGGCTGGCTACAGGCCTGGATAAGTGTAAGCCTTTGAAGCCTTTGCGATAAAATGATTTAACGTCCACAAACCGGGATTGAAGCGTCTTCTTTTATAATTGTACTGTCATGCAGCTGTGGTGATCAATTACAGCGATTTTGCCGTCTTTATTACAAACATGCAGTGTTTTAAATACGTTTTAAACTTGTGAAACTCATTCTTGATCACATTTGATGATGACTGATGATCACAGAGTGCTGAACAGATCCTTTAATATAGGTTGCTTCGTGCACGTCCTATCTTGTTGATATAAGTCTATTACGATGATTATAGGTCTACTACAGAGACCTGTTTATACGCAGTTGCAATCAATTCAGTGGGCGGGGAAACCGCACTCCTAGGTGTACATAGTGGTGGGACTCAAAATGGGAGGGATTTGGATCCTATTTTATGGTCAGGAAATAAAAAAAAAGAGACTTTTTGTGTTTCTATCACCAATAGGGTATATGCCGAGCTAGTGTTGTTCCCATACTGATAGACTTCCGGTGACCTGTTATCGTGAGTTTTTTCCATTTCATACGGTTCCTTTTACAGCATCGATGTTGTAAAGTAATTAAAATACAATCAGTTAAATAGACTTTGGCATTTATTTAGTTGCTCAAGTGTAAAACGAGACAAAAAGCCGTTTACTCATACGCACCCGTCAGAATCGGCAGGTTAGCGCAGAAGCTCCATTGAATATACTGGGGTAAAATAAATGCTCATATTATAAACACATGGCGAGGGAACTGTAATTTAATGCAGTGCTTCTTGTACAATCTGAGACCCACTTTATATCAGATATCACTCAGCCAGTTGAGATCGCTGATTTATAAAGAAAACTGACCTTAAACGCGCCGATTTTGCATTGGCATACAATTCACCGGAAGCGCTTAACACAGGTTACTGGCAAATTAAAAGTCCTATTAGCATGCTTCAGCATATACCACATAGGACTGTGGACACACTATACCTACACTCAGTTCTGTCCAAACCGCTTACAAAAGAGGATTTTCATCATAGGTGCTCTTTAAACTTATCTAGGTATGTACCCCGTCCCAACCCCCCCAGAAATCATTGTTCGAGACTAAGACAAACCTTCTAACATTATTACAGCAGAATGTTATAATTGACAGCATTCTGTGAGTGTAAATAAAGCTTTTTATTCAGTTCATTAAATGGATAATATAAGGTCATTGATGCAGTACAGTAGATTTGCAGTCACAGTGATATATATATATATATATATATATATATATATATATATATAATTTATTTTAATAATAAAGCATGTTTGCATAGAAATTGAGACTGCTGGTAAATTAGTTTTTAGCAATATCTCGTCCACTATAGGCTATTATTTGTAGCTTGTTTACCATATCAGCAAGATTAACCAAAAAGAAGATGGAGAATGACCACACACATCAGAAAAGAAGCTTCTTCAAACTGTTTCTAAAATGTGGTGGAGTTGGAAACGCGCTGATTGATGAATAAGAAGAGAGGTCATAAATACTGAAGAGAAATATTTCCTCTTCTGTTTTTGTTTATTCAGTATTATTTGAGTGGGGCGACACAGTGGCGCAGTAGGTAGTGTTGTCGCCTCACAGAAAGAATATCGCTGGTTCGAGCCTCGGCTGGGTCAGTTGGCATTTCTGTGTGGAGTTTGCATGTTCTCCCTGAGTTCGTGTGGGTTTCCTCCAGGTGCTCCGGTTTCCCCTACAGTCTAAAGCCAAAACAGGCTCATTGTGAAAACGTAGCCCTGCGGACGTTTCTGGAGACAGCGAATTATGTAGGCGGAGGTACGTATGGCAGCATTTAATTTCTTAAACGAATGCTACAGGGCGGTGTGACGCCGTTCCTTTTCGCGCTTACCAGCTGACCGCTTACCTCCGTATGGACGGCATTCCAGCCGCAACCAGTTTGTCCCGTTAGCGCGCCACGTCCGTCGGTGGATTTGAGATGCAGAGAGGAGTTGACCACGAAGACGGGGGTTCAAGTCCGGTGAAGAGCAGTTCCAGAAAGCAGGTAAGACAATAACAGAATCCAAAATATAAAACAAACAGGTGAATAGCAGGGTGAGGATGTGGTAAAAAAAAGTCAGACGAGGGCTTTTATTTTTTTGGATTGCTTTTGAAACGTGTTGGTTCGGTTTAGGGAAGGGGGAGGGTGGGTCAATCGATAAAATTGGTTGGGTTTAGGGAAGGGGGAGGGTAGGTCAGCCGATCGTTCGCTCAGTCAGTCAGAAAGTCTGTCAAAAAGTGAGTCGACAGCGGCCTCTGGTGGGTTTACGCGAGAACAGCAGGCGCGAATGGCACTCGCGAGGGAAATTCGAGATCTCGAAAAGCGTACACGACGACCTCTGGCGGATTCGCGAAAACAAATACTGCAGAAAAACGTGCCGCCGGGACATATTTCGCGGTCTCCAGAAACGTCCGTGGAGGTACGTTTTCAGAATGAGCCTGGGTTGTCTAAAGACATGTGGTACAGGTGAGTTGGGAAGGCTAGATTGTCCATAGTGTATGAGTGTGAATGAGTGTGTGTGGATGTTTCCCAGAGATGGGTTGCAGCTGGAAGGGCATCCGCTGCGTAAAACATATGATGGATAAGTTGGCGATTCATTCCGCTGTGGTGACCCCAGATTAATTAAGGGACTAAGCCGAAAAGAAAATGAATGATTATCTGAGTGTAGCGTTAAAACGCAATACATTTAAATAAAAGACTGCTCATGTGCCTTGGTTGAAATATAATCATGAACACATGATATACATCATTTATGGAGCAGCTGATGTCGGATTTATATCGTTTACTGTAAACGTGAGTGTGGTGATTTCTGGATTCCTGAACAGTGAGGACTTTGGCATTGTAAATATTGCGCCCGAGTAAACTTTCCTCGACCAGGACTTTAGCCATGCACCTTTCACAGATGAATGTGAGGTACTTCAGAATGCCTATTGTATAAATCATTAACAAAGTAAATTCACCAGGAGCCCCTTACCAAAGCTAACCATGTTTTATTATAGTAAAAGTGTAGTAATCTTGATTTTAGCATGTTGATTTCCATTTGTTTAACCCTCATTCATTCATCCATTGTATTTTCGGCTTAGTCTCTTTATTCATCAGGGGTCGCCACAGCGGAATGAACCGCCAACTTATCCAGCATATGCTTCATGCAGCGGATGTCCTTCCAGCTGCAACCCAACACTGGGAAACATGCACTCTTACATTCACACACATACACTACGGCCAATTTAGCTTATTCAATTCCCCTATAGTGTGTTACTTTGGACTGAGGGGGTAACCGGAGCACCCGGAGGAAACCCACGCCAACACGGGGAGAACATGCAAACTCCACACAGAATTTCTAAATGACCCAGCCAAGGCTCGAACCTGTGACCTTCTTGCTGTGAGGCGATCATGCTACCCATTGTGCCATCGTGACGCCCTTGTTTAACCCTACTTTTTTACAAAAAACTTCACGGTCGACCATGTTTTTGTTTTCTTTGTAGTAAAACCGGGGTAAATATTTGTAAGGGTTAGATATGCCACAAGACCACTCTGACAACATTCAATCCCATGATTAATGAAGACTTGTTTTTGTCTCATTTGTAGTCCAAATATCTTAAAATTCTTAAATCAAGAAGCATTTTAAAGACAAATTAAAAATATTGTGTTGTTTTAAGAACTTTTAGGTCAAAATTAAGTGAGTTATTTGAGTTAAGTGAGAATAATCTGCCAACGAAGTAAGCAAGAAAACCTTCATTCATTTATTTCTTTTCAGCTTAGTCCCTTTATTAAACTGGGGTCACCACAGCAGAATGAACCGCCAACTTATCCAGCATATGTTTTACACAGCGGATGCCCTTCCAGCAGTAAACCATCACTGGGAAACATCCATACACACTCATTCACACTCATACACTACAGACAATTTAGCTTACTCAATTCCCCTATGGCGCATGTCTTTGGACTTGTGGGGGAAACCGGAGGAAACCCGGAGGAAACCCAACATGAGGAGAACATGCAAACTACACTTAGAAATGCCAACTGACCCAGCCGAGGCTCCAACCAGCGACCTTCTTGCTGTAAGGCGACCGTGATACCCACTGCTCCACCGTGACGCCCCCAAATAAACTTATCTTATGAATTTATTAAAAAACAACAAATTTGGTGGATTACTTAGCTTATATTAAGGAAAAACATGCTTAATTTTGACTTAATATCTGAAAACAAAACTATATTGTTGGTGTGTCTATACCAGGGGTGCCCAAACGTTTTCTTATGAAGGGCCAAAAAGCAAACTTGATTGAGGCTAGTAGGCCGAAGGTAAATATAGTTGCCATGGGTAATTTCCTTATTTATTTTATAATATTTAAAACTAACTAGAAAACATTTATTTATATTAACTAATGCTTTTTTGGGTGGCGCAGTAGGTAGTGCTGTCGCCTCACAGCAAGAAGGTTGCTGGTTCGAGCCTCAGCTGGGTCAGTTGGCGTCTCTGTGTGGAGTTCGCACGGGTTTCCTCCGGGTGCTCCGGTTTCCCCCAAAGACATGTGGTACAGGTTAAATGGGTAGGCTAAATTGTCCGTAGTGTATGTGTGTGTGAATAAGTGTGTATGTGTTTCCCAGTGATGGGTTGCAGCTGGAAGGGCATCCGCTGCATAAAATAAATGCTGGATGAGTTGGCGGTTCATTCCGCAGTGGCGACCCCTGATTAATAAAGGGACTAAGCCGAAAAGAAAATGAATAATGCTTTTTTTTAATAATATAAAATTAATAAAAAATATTTTGTACATATTATAATGAATTTATCACAGTAAAAACACTAAATACACTAGTTTTTGCTTTCATTTGCTCCCCAATGTCTTCTGCATAGCCCTCTATCTAGCCCTCTCTATATTTTGTTTTGTGGCTCAGCAATAAAACATACACACCAAAAAGGTAACGTCAAATTAGAAATGACCATCTCTTTTAAAGGCATTCACCCCAACCTTCTCCATTATTCTCACTCTCTTCTCTAATGAGATGGTGTGCCAAATCAAAGGTTACAATGGGCCAACTTTGGCCCACAGGCCCTACATTAGGGGATATTTTTAAGGATGGGGGATTTTTTCTATGTAAGAAAGCATTTTCTGCATTGTTGATATTTCCTTTAGCAATATGAAGTCCACAATTCAATCATACTTGAAAAAATAATACATTTTGAAACCTTTGCATTCAGACATTGATCCACCCCACACTGTAAAACAATCTCTGTTAATGATCAGTCTCCATATTTTGTGATTCTCAAGTGTTCTCCGTTTATTTACAGTTGTGAATTGCATTATGGGATGTTGATCTCTGCTCTGTCCACTTCTGATGTTGAAAATTCAACTATAGAGTTTAACAAGGTGACTTTTACTGACATTTCAGTAGTTATATAATGCACAAGAAATAATAAATAATAATAAAAGGATTTTGTGGGCCACATGGTTGCTCAGTGGTTAGCACTGTCGCCTCACAGCAAGAAGGTCGCTGGTTTGAGTCTCGGCTTGGTCAGTTGGCATGTCTGTGTGGAGTTTGCATGTTCTCCTCATGTTGGCATGAGTTTCCTCCGGGTGCTCCGGTTTCCTCCATGATCCAAACACATGCGCTACAGGTGAATTTAATAAACTAAATTAGCCGTAGTGAATGAGTGTGTATGGGTGTTTCCCAGAACTGAGTTGCAGCTGAAAGGGCATCCACTGTGTAAAACATATGCTGGATAATTTGGCGGTTCATTCCGCTGTGGCGACCTCTGATAAATAAAGGGATAAAGCCGAAGGAAAACGAATGAATGAAAGTTCGATAGACTCATAAGGTTAATTTGATTCAGCTTACAAAATTTAAGGCAACCAGCATTTTATTAGTGTAGGTTTTTGGGGGACATCTTATTGGTTTTATGTTCAATCCACACTGTTGATTACTGATGCTATAAAAGTGATTTAACTACTGCTTCATAGATCAATTTAAGTTATAAAATGAAGAGTTAGGAATCATTTATAGGTACATGTCATACCCTTTAGCGGACACTAGAGAGCAGCACACTTAACAACTAAGTTTTCCTGTCATTTGCATTACACTGAACTGAAGCAAGTTTAATTTAACTAGAATTACACCAGCATTCTAGACCGAAGAACGTTAAAAACCCAAAAACCTACTCTACTTATGACCAGTTTCTGTATTTTATGATTCTCAAGTGTTTTTTCTGTGTATTTCCAGTTGTGAGTTGCATTATGGGATGTTGATCTCTGCTCTGTTGACTTCTGATGTTGAAAATTCAACTCCACAGTTTAACAAAGTGACTCTTATTGACATTTTAGTAGCTTGAAAAAAGTAAGAAATAATATCTGCAGAAATTAGTCTGTAAAATAACAAGAAACGTGCTGCAGTTTAGTACAAGGTTTTGTAGCGTAATATACAGCACCAACCAAGACAATAGAGCACTTTTAATCACTATTAAAAATATTCATAAAAGTCATTTTTTCCAATTTTTCAAGGTTAAAAGTTGGAAGAAAGATCAAGATCTCATAATGCAACTAAACAGCATAAATAAAAATAAAACATGAATCACAACATATAGAAAACTGCTAATTTACGGATATTTTGAGTCAGTTCTCTGCAAATCCACCTAAATATGAATTATTATCTCCATTAATTAAACAGGAGTCAGTCAATCTCACTACTTTAGTTTTCTAAAGCAACACTTACAGCGTCTTCAAGCAAACAAACCCAAACAAAAGCGCTCCACTTCTGATGACCTTTAACTTAATACTTCTACTCTGCCTCTTTCTCCACCGTGTCCTCTTTCACTTCTGTCCTGTCCTCCTCCGCCTCTTCTTTCTCTTCTTCTTCTTGTTTACAGTCAGAAGCTTCACATTCCTCCTCCTGGTCTCCTGTATTAGTTTCTTGGTTTGCTCTGTCCTCTGTCCTGGTTTGAGCAGAGTCAGCAGTGTTTTCTTTTTCTTCGTTGTCCTCCTGCAAACGCCCACAGATCAGATCTTCTCCGTTCTGCTGTACAGTTTCGAGTTGAGAATTGCTGTCCTCTTGCACTTTGTTTTCTTCGCTTGCTGATTTCCTGTGCAGGCGTGTGGGCAGCCGGCGCTTGAACGATAGTCTGGCCCGACTCTGTGGAGAAAACACAGAAACACTAATAAAGAGAGATTTATTGTCTTAATATCACACCGACATGACTGTGGACACACTATACCTCCACACAGTCCTGTCCGAAGACGATTTTCATCATAGACGCCCTTTACAGATGAGGTCAGTGGGCTATATGCACAGCAAGTGTTGTTCAGCCACCGATAAACTTCCGGTGAAAGGTTAGTGTGACTATTTCTAATTTCATAAGGTTTCATTTACAGCGTCGATAATGTAACTTAATCAAAATATAGATTTACATTATAAATAGACATATTCATTCATTTGTTCAAGCGTAAAATTCGATGAAAGACTGCTTAAACGCAATCGCCATCAAGAGCAACTCCACTGAAAATACTGTGGTAATTTTTTGTGCATATTTTAAAGACATGACACAGGATAATGTAATTTAAAGCAGTGCTTCTTGTCTTGTGTGAACCCACTTTATATTGTATCTCAACCAGACAGTGAAGATCATTGAATTTAAAACGAACCTGATCTTAAAAGTGGTGAGTTTATAATGACATGACAGTTCACTAGAAGCACCTGGCAACGCAAGGCAAGGAATTTATATAGATAATGAAATTTATACAGCACATTTCATACAGATTATAATTCAAAGTGCTTTACATAACCAGGAATAAAATAATAAGAACATGAAAACAACAAAGAATAAAATGATTAAAGACAGATAAAAACAGTAAACAGGTCTTAAAAGAATAAAAAAGAAATGAAAGACATAATAGCGTGATCTGTGGGATGTAGCGCAGTGCTCATTCAGTAAAGGCACAGCTAAACAGGATGTGTTTTCAGGCTTGATGTGAATGTGCCTAATGTTGGAGCACATCTGATCATTTCTGGAAGCTGATTCCAGCAGCAGGGGGCGCTGTTAGTAGCTGAAAGCCGATTCACCCTGCTTTGACTGATCTCTTGGAGTTTCTAGTTTATATGATCCTAAAGATCTGAGTGATCTGTTAGGTTTGTATTCAGTGAGCATATCTGTAATGTATTGAGGGCCCATTTAGTGATTTATAGACCAGTAATTATACTTTAAAATCTATTCTGAATGTAACTGGGAGCCAGTGTAAAGACTTGAGGACAGGTGTAATATGCTCTGATTTTTGGTCAAAATCCTGGCCGCAGCGTTCTGGATGAGTGTTATGAACTGCACCGTTTGCTGCCTGTATGTTCTTTCTGTCTCTATCCGTCTCTCTCTATCTCTAATTGTATCGGAAAAACGTTCATTACTCGAAGCTTTCTAAATCAGAGCTCGATGAGGACCTCTTCAGGTTAGAGTGTGGAAAAGCACTGTGTTGCAATAATGTCAAATGTTCACAACTGACCAACTCATTCATGTAGTAATACAACAACAGTAATAGAAACAAATTACTCTAGTTCTTACACATAAGGTATGTTACATTACACCACCGATGACTGAAGTAAAATCCAAGGTATGCAAAAGTACTTACATTTATCATACTACAACTAGTCCCATTCCAAGCAGGGATCGAGCCAGCGATTCCTGCATGGGAGGCAAATTCTATAAGGAGGAGGCTATGTGAGTAATGTTTTTGGGTTGCACTCGATAGCTGGCTTCCGTTAACCACTATACTATAATATGCAGTGGTTTTCTTTAAAGATAGTCTGTAAAAAATACGCTAATACACTTTAGTATGCTTCAAAAGCTTTTTAATATAAATGACTATTGTATTTAGTTTAATTACTGGTGTATGGGACCGGTGCAGTGCTTTGAAACATTAGAAATGTATGTAATCTACGCTTAATCTTTCGCTATACACTTTACTAACCCATGGGGGTGTAAACCTTTGAATCAAAATTTAAAGCAGTCACTTGGGTATAGGCGAAAATGAAGCTTCGGACGTCACTGATCACGTGATGATGGCAAAACGAATCAAGCTCCGGCACACTGCTTCACTGCGAGATGTATCGTTTTTTTGCTACATGCTTCGAAGCCTCGGCGCACAACGTCACATCACTACCGCTAATGCTCCATTCAAAATCCTTCTGTGACTTTTGACAAGGGAGATCTGGAACAACATAGTAAGTCACGTGACATACATACTTTACACGCAGGATTATTGATGTATAGACACACTAGTTAGCGAAGTGCGCTAATTTTGTATTTCTATTTTTCAGATTAGTGTAAGTTCAGGGCGCTTTTGGCGCTGAAGACTTTTCTTTTCATATTGTTTTCTTATTAAGTGGTTTGGGGAGGAGTTTAAGGGAATATTTTTGTTATTTTTATTTCTTTGATTTTGCTAGCGCACCTTCAGTTCCCTCTCCCGGGTTTATCTTGCTTATTTTCAACTTCATCTTATTGTTTATAAATACTGTGGGAGCAATAAATCTTTTGCGGTGCTAATTTGTGGTTGTGTCTTCTCTTGCCATTTTAATCTCCAGTTTATACTTTGGTCATCTTTATGTTACTCCTTTTAATTCCCAAGACATATTTTCATCAAGGTCGTAACAATGAGCTGCAACTGTCTGACTTTCTTTTTGGGAAGGCCAGTTAGGAGTCCATTACAGTAATCCACCCTGCTGGTCATAAAAGCCTGAGCGAGCTTATTCCAAATTAAATTCCTCGTGTATATACCCCATTCAGGTCTACAAAATATAGCTCAATAGGTAAATCCTCCATTAACAGAGTATAAGCGGCTGACTTCTTTTGTGAATGCTGTTTGAAGAGGTTACAGAGGGTGCGATGCAGAAGTGGCCTGATTGGATTACAGTCTGCAAACCCCCCCGTTGTTCTGTGCCTGGGCAGACTCTATAGGCTTACACAGAGCTTAAGCCCACAATACTGCCTCTGCGCCTTCATGCTGAAATCATCAGATCCTGTTCTGCACACTTCACAGATTCTCACACAATCTGCAAGCTTGTGGAAGGACACTGCTGAACTTTCAGGAGATCATGTTTTGCCGCTCACATTCTTCATCTACAACTAATGCTTTTCAATCCAGTCCTAAATCTATTACAGTATGGGTTGGATTTCATCTAACTATAAATGGTGTGAATTCTAAGTAAGCTTCCCCTTTTAAAATGGTACACACTGAAAAAAATACACAGTCAAAGTCAGAATTAGTAGCCCTCATGACTATTCCCACAATTTCTGTTTAACGAACAGAGGATTTTTCAACACATTTTAATAACTCATTTCTTTTATCTTTGTCATGATGACAGTAAATAATATTAGACTAGATATTCTTCAATCAGAATCAGAATCAGAATCAGAATCAGAAAGAGCTTTATTGCCAGGTATGTTCACACATACTAGGAATTTGTTTTCGTGACAGAGCTTCTACAGTGCAACAGGATTACAGAGACAGGACAAAAAACAGAGAATAAATATATTTTAAAAAATAGAAGTAAGTAGTGAGTGCAAATATACAGATTGACAAGTGTATGTACGTGTTTATTACTATATACAATGTTATATGTGCAGCTGTTATGTGCAAATTGGCATGTAAAGTGTGTTGTTAAATAAGTGTATATGTGTATAAAAGTGTATAGCAAGTAGGGATGTTGGTTTCGCAATATTATCATCAAGTGTTCATGAGATGGATTGCCTGAGGGAAGAAACTGTTTCTGTGTCGGGCTGTTCTGGTGCGCAGTGCTCTGTAGCGTCGACCAGAAGGTAAAAGTTCAAAGAGGCAGTGTGCTGGGTGTGAGGGGTCCAGAGTGATTTTGGCAGCCCTTCTGCTCGCTCTGGATAAGTACAGTTCTTGGGGAGTAGGAAGGGTTGTACCAGTGATTCGCTCAGCAGTCCGAACTATTCGACGTAGTCTTTGGAGATCGTATTTAGTAGCTGAGCTAAACCAGACAGTTATTGATGTGCAGATGACTGATTCAATGATGGAGGTGTAGAACTGTTTCAGCAGCTCCTTTGGGAGGTACTAGTATTCAGATACTAGTATTCAGCTTACAGTGACATTTAAAGGCTTAACTAGGCTAATTAGGGTAATTAGACAAGTCACTGTATAACAGTGGTTTGTTCTGTAGACAATCGAAAACAAATATTGTTTAAGGGGTCTAATAATATTGACCTTAAAATTATTTTAAAAAAATAAAACCTGCTTGTATTTTAGCTGAAATAAAACAAATAAGACTTTCTCCAGAAGAAAAAATATTATAGGAAATACTGTGAAAATTTCCTTGCTCTGTTAAACATCATTTGGAAAATATTTGAAAGAAAACAAAATTCACAGGAGGGCTAATAATTCTGACTTCAGCTGTATATATTTTCTTAAGTAAGAGTTTTTGTCTTGTTTCTAGCCCAAAAATCTAAAAATTAAATCATTAAATCAAGTTTAAAATTAAATCAAGAAGCATTTTGCTTAAATCAAGTAAAACATATTGAGTTGTTTTCATAAATAATTTGTCAAAATCAGTTTTTCCTTAAAACAACCAAAATAATCTGCCAAATGGGGGTAAGCAAATAATGTTAGTTTAATTAACAATTCACTGCAATTACTACTGACTTATTACCTGTCTGTTATTAAGATAGGAACTGTTTATTAGCACTTATAAAATATGATCTTATTTTACATCCCTAGTCCTACTCAATACCCAAACCAAAACCCAACTAATACCTTACTAACTATTAATGAGCAGCTAATTAGTAGTTTATTAAGCTGAAAGTCTTAGTTAATTGTTTGTTAATAGCATTAACTGTACATTAAAATAAAGTGTGACCAAAAAAATCTTACATAGTGTGTCTCTAAAGTGCTTTTTTCTTCTTTTGCAGTGTCGATATGTGAGTCTGTGTGACCTTGTAAACTATTCAAAAAAGATAACTGTTTATCAGCAATTATAAAATATGATTGTATTTTAGACCCTGTGTCCTACCCAATACTCAAACCTAAACCCAATTAATACCTTACTATTAATAAGCAGCTATTTAGTAGTTTATTGAGCTAAAAATCTAAGTTAACGGTTAGTTAATTGTACGAATTGCACATTAAAATAATAAAAAAACGTACGTATTGTGTCTCTAAAGTGTTTTTTTTTCTTCTTTTGCAGTGTAAAGTGAGATGCAGTGTTGATATGTGTCTGTGTAAACCATTCAAAGAAAGATAACTGTTTATCAGCAATTAAAAATATTATCTTATTTTACATCCCGTGTCCTACCCAATGCCCGAACCCAAACCCAATTAATACCTTACTTTTTATAAGCAGCTTATTAGTAGTTTATTGAGTTAAAATCTGAGTAATGATTTGTAAATAGCATGAATTGTATATTGAAATAATGTGTAACCAAAAAATCTTACATGTTGTGTCTCTAAAGTGTTTTTTTTTCTTCTTTTGCAGTAGATGCAGTGTAAATATGTGAGTTTGTGTGACCCTGTAAATCATTCAAACAAAGATAACTGTTTATCAGCAATTATAAAATATGATCATATTTTAGATCCCATGTCCTACCCAATACCCAAACCTAAACCTTACTAATACTTTACTATCAATAAACAGCTAATTAGTAGTTTATTGAGCTAAAAATCAAAGTTAACAGTTAGTTAATAGTATGAATTGCACAATAAAATAAAAAAAATCATACGTATTGTGTCTCTAAAGTGTTTTTTTTTTCTTTTGCACTGTAAAGTGAGATGCAGTGTTGATATTTGTCTGTGTAAACCATTCAAAGAAGATAACTGTTTATCAGCAATTAAAAATATGATCTATTTTACATCCCGTGTCCTACCCAATACCCGAACCTAAACCCAATTAATACCTTACTATTAATAAGCAGCTTATTAGTAGTTTACTGAGCTAAATTCTGAGTTATGATTTGTTAATAGCATGAATTGTATATTGAAATAAAGTGTAGCCAAAAAATCTAACATGTGTCTCTAAAGTGTTTTTTTTTTGTTCTTTTGCAGTAGATGTAGAGTCGATATGTGAGTCTGTGTGACCCTGTAAATCATTCAAACAAAGATAACTGTTTATCAGCAATTATAAAATATGATCTTATTTTAGATCCCGTGTCCTACCCAATACCCAAACCTAAACCTTACTAATACTTTACTATCAATAAACAGCTAATTAGTAGTTTATTGAGCTAAAAATCAAAGTTAACAGTTAGTTAATAGTATGAATTGCACAATAAAATAAAAAATATGAATATATTGTGTCTCTAAAGTGTTTTTTTTCTTCTTTTGCAGTGTAAAGTGAGATGCAGTGTTGGTATGTGTCTGTGTAAACCATTCAAAGAAGATAACTGTTTATCAGCAATTAAAAATATGATCTACTTTACATCCCGTGTCCTACCCAATACCCAAACCTAAACCCAATTAATACCTTACTATTAATAAGCAGCTAT
>NC_079449.1:45329755-45374755 GCF_903798145.1 Danio aesculapii
TCTAAATATCTTCTCCAGTGCTCGACAGAAGAAAGACAGACATTAAAGGTTTTGAAAAACACTTGAGGGAGAGTAAACTGCGAGTAAAAGTTAATTTTTGGGTGAACTGTCCCTTTAAGAAGTACAACAAGAACACAGATTTTATCCCATCAGTGCTGCTCATGCCAAATTAGCTGAATCTCGACCAAATAAAAACACAAGAGTCTAGAAAAAGCCTAAATGGCGATCATGTATACCTGTACAGGAGAGAAGAAGAAGAGGGAGAAGCGGCAGCCCTTCTGGCCCATGACTGACCTCAGTTCAGCTCAGCTCAGCTTCTGCTAAATCTCTTATATCTCATTACTGACATGGACTGAGCCAATGAGGAGACGCTGAGGACCGAACACCAATCATAGAAGAGGAGAGCGCTGCAATACTGCATCTCCACCAGCAGGCGGCGGCAGAGTTTGACTATTGTTTCTCTGCAATAGTCATCAGCAGTCTACATCATGTACTGTATACTGTATAATGTAATCTGCATCCTCTACTGTATACTGCATACTTCAAAGTAACACGCACGCTTGTACAGTTCACACATTTAGGCTGGGTAAAATCATTTGGACTCTAGAAGGATGATATTTACTTGGTGGTGGTGTGTATTTTTTTAATAGAGCTGCATTTGAGTAGAAGTTCAATTCAATTCAATTCATCTTTATTTCTATAGCGCTTTTACAATGTAGATTGTGTCAAAGCAGCTTCACATAGAAGATCGTAGTAAATTGAATCAGTGTCAGTCCAGTTTTTAGTGTTGAAATTCAGTTTAGTTCAGTTCAGTGTGGTTTAATATTCACTGCTGAGAGTCCAAACACTGAAGAGCAAATCCAACGATGCGCAGCTCCACAAATCCCAAATTATTTGCAAATTATTTTACGTTTGAAGTATATTTTATGGTTGTAGTATCAGTTTTGAGTATTATTTAATGTTATTTTAGTTAAAGTTTATTGCATATATTTATTATATATATTTTATTGCATACATATATTACATACACTGAAAAAAATTATTGTTAACTTGGATTTACTCAATTTTTTTACGTTAAGTGGTTGTAAACAATTTATTTGGGCTGAATTTAAACAAACAAATTAAGTTGAACATTGCTCAATTTAATTTGTTTGTTTAAATTCAACACAAATAAATAGTTTGCAACAGTTTTTTCAGTGCACATACATATATTACATACATGCATACACACTACCGGTCAAATGTATGGGGTCAGTGGGACTTTTAAATGTTTTAAAATAAGCTTCTCCTGCTCACCAATGCTGCATTTATTACATCAAACATACAGTAAAAACTGTAAAACTGTGAAATGTTATTGCACTATTAAATAACTGTTCAAAAGTAGTTTATTAAAAAAAAATGGGTATAAACACTACTGGTCAAAAGTTTGAGGTCAGTTTTTTAATTTTTTTTTTTTTTAAAGAAAATTATTCTGTTGATCAAGAGGGCATTTATTAAATTACCATTACTATTATTAATAATAAAAACAATAATAATTAATATTAGAGTGATTTCTGAAGGATCATGTAACTCTGAAGACTGGAGTAATGAAGATGAAAATTTATCTTTAAGATCGCTGGAATAAATGATTACATTACATGATAAACTACTTTTGAACAGCTATTTTATAGTGCAATAACATTTCACAATTTTACAATGTGTACTGTATGCTTGATTAAATAAATGCAGCATTGGTGAGCAGGAGAAGCTTATTTTAAAATATTTAAAAATCCTACTGACCCCAAACATTTGACCGGTAGTGTAAATATGAATATATATATATATATATATATATATATATATATATATATATATATATATATATATATATATATATATATATATATATGCTTTAATTGCAATAAAATACAAATATATACACTTATTTTATTTTACAATTGAAGTATAACTTGATTTCCTAAAATAACTAAAATTATAATTCTATAAAAAATCAGATTAATCATTAAAAAATGATCAAATAACTAAAATGTATTTAAACTAAAAGCCTATGGAACACGAAACCTGCGAAAACAATACATAAATAAATATGCAAATTAATAAATAAATGAGTAAATAAATCCATAAATTCCTGCAAAAATAAAACAATAAATAAATAAATACACAATTAAATATGTATAAAAATCCCAAAATTCCTGCATAAATAAATATATAAATAATTAACAGTGCGGCAGGTAAATAATTAAATAATTTACATGAATGTTGGGGAATAAAAACTGCTAAAGCTGAAAGATAATTCAGATAATGATCATTTTTTTCTAAGATCAACCAATGATGGAATAAAGACCGTCTTCAGATGAATGAAAGACAATATGGTAAATACGGTTTAAGCAACTATGTTCAAAAAGGAATAAATAATAGAAAGTGGAGGAAAAAATCTATTTTCAGTTTAGCATTTCTTTCTTCCCCAACAATTGTGTAATTTATTTAATTATTTACCTGCTCACACTATTAATTATTTATATAATTTATCTAGAAATTTGTGGATTTTTATACATATTTCTTTGTGTATGTATTTATTTATTTATTTATTATTGTTTTAGTTTTGCAGGAATTTTTTCATTTATTTACTCATTTATTTACCAATTTGCATATTAATTTATTCATTGTTTTTGCAGGTTTCATCCTCCATAATTGCCCTGGTTACTTAAAATTCATCTGAATCAATAATAATAATAATAATAATAATAATAATAATAATAATAATGTAGTAACACACTTTCAACACTAGGGGCCAGGACAGCTTCAGAAAGATTGTACATTACGTTACACCATGTTTTTGTGTCAAAAGATTTACAAAAAAAGTGTGAGAGTTCCCTTCATGTTACATGCGGTTACTTTAAACTGCACACATCTGAGCAAACAGATTCATCAAGCAACAGATTTCCTGTTTCCTGAATGAACACTCACTTCCGAAATGATACATGAAACTGATAAGCAGCCGCAGAATGAAGACGACAGCTTTCAAATGACTCATAAATGGTTATGAGGTTGTGTGTAATGAATAGCAGATCTGACCTGTAGTTTCTCTATGAGTGGTGAACTCTTCATCTTGATCTTAGCAGGATGAGGACAAACAGATGACTTCTGGAACAGAAAAATACATATTTAATGAGATCAAATTCATTATAAAACTGGTACATCAAGGAAAAGTGCATTAAGGAGATTGTTATCGCAGAATAAATCCTGACAGTTTTATCGGAAGACCAAAACAAAGTGGAGCACTATTGTATGAGACAACCACCTGAATGTACTTTATCATGCTTTTTCATGGGTACTTAACACAAAACATCAAAATTAGACACAAAACACTGGTCTGAGCCATGATAATTTATTAATTCTTTAATTAAACGCAAGGCTGACAAAATCAAAAGGGCTGAATAGAGTATACATTAACCTACATTTTATTCAGTCACAAGATGGCACCAAACAGTCAAAAACACAAAGCTGACAGAAATGAAAACAGCTGATGGAGTAAACACTAACCTACACATTATTCAGACACTAGATGGTGCCAAACAATCAAAAACGCAAAGCTGGCAGGAATCAAATGGGCTGAATGGAGTATACACTACCCTGCACATTATTCAGTTACAAGATGGCACCAAACAGTCAAAAACGCAAAGCTGACAGAAACTAAACTGGCTATATGGAGTATACACTAACCTATGTATTATTCAGTCACAAGATGGCGCCAAACAGTCAAAAACGCAAAGCTGGCAGGAATCAAATGGGCTGAATGGAGTATACACTACCCTGCACATTATTCAGTCACAAGATGGCACCAAACAGTCAAAAACGGAAAGCTGACAGAAACGAAACTGGCTGAATGGAGTATAGACTAACCTGTGCATTATTCAGTCAGAAGATGGCACCAAACAGTCAAAACACAAAGCTGACAGAAACTAAACTGGCTATATGGAGTATAGACTAACCTGCACATTATTCAGTCACAAGATGGCGCCAAACAGTCAAAAACGCAAAGCTGGCAGGAATCCAATGGGCTGAATGGAGTATAGACTAACCTGTGCATTACTCAGTCACAAGATGGCACCAAACAGTTAAAAACGCAAAGCTGACAGAAACGAAACTGGCTATATGGAGTATACACTAACCTATGCATTATTCAGTCACAAGATGGTGCCAAACAGTCAAAAAGGCAAAGCTGGCAGGAATCAAATGGGCTGAATGGAGTATACACTACCCTGCACATTATTCAGTCACAAGATGGCACCAAACAGTCAAAAACGGAAAGCTGACAGAAACGAAACTGGCTGAATGGAGTATACACTAACCTGTGCATTATTCAGTCAGAAGATGGCACCAAACAGTCAAAAACACAAAGCTGACAGAAACTAAACTGGCTATATGGAGTATAGACTAACCTGCACATTATTCAGTCACAAGATGGCGCCAAACAGTCAAAAACGCAAAGCTGGCAGGAATCCAATGGGCTGAATGGAGTATAGACTAACCTGTGCATTATTCAGTCAGAAGATGGCACCAAACAGTCAAAAACACAAAGCTGACAGAAACTAAACTGGCTATATGGAGTATAGACTAACCTGCACATTATTCAGTCACAAGATGGCGCCAAACAGTCAAAAACGCAAAGCTGGCAGGAATCCAATGGGCTGAATGGAGTATAGACTAACCTGTGCATTACTCAGTCACAAGATGGCACCAAACAGTTAAAAACGCATCGCTGACAGAAACGAAACTGGCTATATGGAGTATACACTAACCTATGCATTATTCAGTCACAAGATGGTGCCAAACAGTCAAAAAGGCAAAGCTGGCAGGAATCAAATGGGCTGAATGGAGTATACACTACCCTGCACATTATTCAGTCACAAGATGGCACCAAACAGTCAAAAACGGAAAGCTGACAGAAACGAAACTGGCTATATGGAGTATAGACTAACCTGTGCATTATTCAGTCACAAGATGGCACCAAACAGTCAAAAACGGAAAGCTGACAGAAACGAAACTGGCTATATGGAGTATAGACTAACCTGTGCATTATTCAGTCACAAGATGGCACCAAACAGTCAAAAACGCAAATCTGACAGAAACAAAACTGGCTGAATGGAGTATATACTAACCCAATGTTTCCTCTATGATTTTTTTCCAGCTGTGGCGGCAGGCCTTTTTTTACACAGATCTACCAACTACCTGTGGCGTTATTTCAATAACAAATGTTGTGAGCGCAGTATTACAAGTTGAGATCACATTTATGTAATACACAATAAATGCACTATTTAAATACACATTACGTTACATTAATATGAGCATGTGATTCTCTTTGCTTGCGCACCGATTTTCTCTGACCGTGCACAAAACTTCTTGCTCGCCCTCAAACATACGCTGCTTAAGCGCAGATCTTCTTGTGCGCTCTCAAATAAACGCTGCTGAAGTGCGATTTAGCACGTTTATGTAACGAGTATGTCGCCAACATTTATAATATTTGCTAGGAATATTTATGAATGTCTCTTATAGACCAGAGCGGCATTAATGCATCCTGAAGTAAAGTGAAAGGCTATAAACTCCAGCAAGATAAAGTCATAATATGCAAAACCCTAGACCTTTATCTATAAAGTATAACTATGGAAACTTTTCATCATAACTGAAAGCTACGTCATGTTCGCTAGCCTCACGCATCACGCACCTGTCAGTCAGTCAGTCAGTCAGTCAGTCAGCACGTAACCTTATGGTTACAGAAAACTTTGCGCTGTTATAAATTCACTTACCCTTTAATACATTTTGGTGCGAATATAACCTGCTATTAAAAAAAAAGACTGAATGTTTTAATTGAGAAGCTGTAATGTAGACGTGGCGGGATAAATTTTGGTCTGGCGCTCCGCCACGGAGGAATTAATGCAGTGGAAACCATGTAACCTATGCATTATTCAGTCATAAGATGGCGCCAAACAGTCAAAAACGCGAAACTGACAGAAATGCAACTGGTTGAATGGAGTATAAACTAACCTGCACATTATTCAGTCACAACATGGCGCCAAACAGTCAAAAACGCAAAGCTGACAGAAACGAAACTGGCTATATGGAGTATACACTAACCGGCACATTATTCAGTCAGAAGATGGTGCCAAAAAGTTAAAAGTGCAAAGCTGACAGAAACTAAACTAGCAATATGGAGTATACACTGACCTTCGCATTATTCAGTCACAAGATGGCGCCAAACAGTCAAAAACGCAAAGCTGACAGAAACGACACTGGCTGAATGGAGTATAAACTAACCTATGGATTATTCAGTCACAAGAATTATGGCCCCCCTCAGTCAAAAACGCAAAGCTGACCGAAACGAATATAGCTACATGGAGTATACACTAACCTGCACATTTTTCATTCACAAGATGGCGTCAAACTGTCAAAAACACAAAGCTGACATAAACGAAACTGGCTATATGGCGTATACACTAACCTGCACATTATTTTAGTGCATTTACAATATGCTGCTGCGCATACTGCTCAAAAGTTGTACATACATATTATTGTAAGTCAACTTTATATCTATTTAGTGTGCTAAAAAGTTAGGATTACTTGTTTAAATATTGTAAGGTGAACAACGTATTCATAATAAGTTAACTGCACTTAATTTTATTAGTGAGAACAGCTATTGCTTTTTACAGTGTAGGTGGGTTCATACACATTGCTTATTACACACACAGGGATGTGCATCAGCATATCGCAAATGCACTAAAATAAATAAATTCTGGATGCAGTACAGAAATACCAATGCTATCTCACGACAATTCGTAACTTTTGTATTTAGTGGTTAATTCATATGAATTTGTTTGATCACATTCGTACAATTTAGTATGATTAGCTTATCGCCCAATGAGGATTGGGTTTAGGGGCGGGGTTTGGTGCCACACCTATTTTTCAAAATCATACACTTTAACACGACTCATCTCGTATGAATTCATACCAATTAGCCACTAAACTTGACAAAAAAGTAAATAGTTACATTTCCTAGTGAGATCCGACTGGAAATACACACAGTATATGCTCACCTCTTCATGTTCTTCATCTTTTTGGTCATTAATGGCCAGAGAACATGGGGGTCTCCTCATAGACTTCACCTGCAGAGTGG
Source organism: Danio aesculapii (assembly GCF_903798145.1). Taxonomy (NCBI): domain Eukaryota; kingdom Metazoa; phylum Chordata; class Actinopteri; order Cypriniformes; family Danionidae; genus Danio; species Danio aesculapii. The sequence goes on from NC_079449.1 coordinate 45,336,927, forward strand.
ATACATAAACTATTAAAGAGTCTTTTCACTTACATCACGATTTTGTCAGTTACATGTCTGCGCTACCATTATGGAGATGCTCAGATGTAAACAATAGCATGGATTACATGGGTAATGCACTACTGAATACATTATTCTGCTTATATACACTACCTGACAAAAGTCTTGTAGCATATCCAAGCATTAGGAACAACATATAACAACTTGACTTCTAGTTGATCATGTGGTATCAGAAGTGGCTTATATGAAAGGCAAAGGCCTCTAGATTACGCTTATTTTACCTAAATAAAATGTGATCATGCCTTGATTTTTAATGATTTAATTAGGACAGTAAGGTCTGACTGCTGAGGCAAAAGTCACTGAACAGAAATAATGTCCAGTATAGAATATGTGGTCATGCTGCAGTGGAAACAGAATGAATACTGTGTCTGACTCCATCATGAGCTTGGAGGACTGCATCCATACATCTCTGCAATGACTCAAATCACTGATTAATAAAGTCATCTGGAATGGCAAAGAAAGCTTTCTTGCAGGACTCCCAGAGTTCATCAAGACTCTCTGGATTCATCTTCAATGCCTCTTCCTCAATCTTACCTTAAACATGCTCAATAATGTTCATATCTGGGGACTGGGCTGGCCAATCCTGCAGCACCTTGACCTTCTTTGCTTTCAGGAGCTTTGATGTGGAGGCTGAAGTATGAGGAGCGCTATCCTGCTGAAGAATTTGCCCTCTCCTGTGGTTTGTAATGTAATGGGCAGCACAAACGTCTTGATACCTCAGGCTGTTGATGTTGCCATCCACTCTGCAGATCTCTCGCAAGCCCTCATACTGAATGTAACCCCAAACCATGTTTTTTCCTTCACCAAACTTGACTGATTTCTATCAGGAATCTTGGGTTCATGCAGGTTCCAGTAGGTGTTCTGCAGTATTCGTGATGATTGGGATGCAGCTCAACAGATGATTCATCAGGAAAAAAATCTACCTTCTGCCACTGCCAAGTTATCATATGTTGCTCTTACAACTGGGATCGACGACAAGACTTTGGGCAGGTAGTGTGTGCTGTCTAAACCATGGAAAAGTGTGTGTAAGCTGTGGAATCAAATATAGAAGGATTTAGTAAGTAGAAAAATGTGTAATATTCTGACAAATATTTAATAAATATTGAAGTCAGTGGCCAGCAGTTTACATTCTTCAAAATATTCAAGTAATAAACACAAACAGGAACAAGTAGAAGCTGAGTAAATGATAACAGAATCTCTTTAACAACACAATGCCAACAAGACAATAAACTGATTCAACAAAATATTCAGAATCCATGAAAAACATCTGCAAGCAGAAAACCTGCTTCATCAGTTGTAGCCTCTCAATTAGTCAAGCTTTGCACATTGCTGTTTCTGAAAAAAACTCCTCTGTGGAGAATCAAGCATAATTTTAATGACTATCAACCAATCAGAAAGAAGCAGAATTGCGTCAGATGTTCCACTACCTCCATGTTTCCTGGCATTGGCAGTGCATGAGCTTTGAGTTTTCCAGCCAACTGGGCCACCGACGGCTTGACTGGAGCTTCCTCCTGAAACACACACACAAACACAGCCTCAGTCTCAACCGAAGTCATTTTAGGCCCTGTCCACAGGAACATGGGTATCTTCGAAATCATTTCTTTTTCTACACAGTTTGTCCACCCGAAAACTCACTGTCAGGTGCCTAAAACTAAAACTTTTTGAAAACTCCAGCCAGGGTAAAGATTCTATGAAACCCCAGTTACAGTGCGGTCGTGTGGACACTAGGGGGTGTAACGATACATGGTTCGTTTCATGGTATTTGAATACTGACCGAAACTCAAAAATAAATTGCTGCTTGTTCAAGCTACTTATTTAAAATGAGTTGAATCAACACAATTCTTAAGGTGATTTTGGGACAACTTAAATGTTTCATGTTCAGTCCACTTAAATTTGTAAAAATCATTAATTTAACTTAATCGATTTGAGTTGAGACAACAAGAAGGAATTGAGTGGAACCCAACATTGCTTTACAGTGAAGACGGCATTTCTACATGAGACTATATTTGACGACATGAAAGATGGGGGACCCCTGGTTCGCTATGACAGTTTCGCCATTTTTACTGTAGGGGGCGTTTGGTTTCAATATTGTTACACCCCTAGTGGACACAAAAAATGAGTTTTTGTTTCATGACGTCAGTGTGCTTGCTGATTTCTCCTTTCTGATTGGCCAACATGACTTGGTTCACACCAAACGTGGAAGATTTACGCAATTTAGGAGAGCTGCGTACGTTCGCGGCAAACGTAACACAAATTCTGTGTCACACACAATGGGACGGTAATCACTCTGTTCTTTTTTGATCCTTTTTCAATTAAACATTTTCAATTTTAAATTGGGTGACGCAGTGGCGCAGTGGGTAGAGCTGTCGCCTCACAGCAAGAAGGTCGCTGATTCGAGCCTCGGCTGCATCAGTTGGCATTTCTGTGTGGAGTTTGCATGTTCTCCCCGTGTTCACGTGGATTTCCTCCGGGTGCTTCGATTTCCCCGACAAGTTCAGAGACATGTGGTATAGGTGAATTGGGTAAGCTAAATTGTCCATAGTGTGTGAGGGTGTATGGATGTTTCCCAGTGATGGGTTGCAGCTGCAAGGGCATCCGCTGCGTAAAACATGTGCTGGATAAGTTGCCGGTTCATTCCACTGTGGTGACCCCAGATTAATAAAGGGACTAAGCCGAAAAGAGAATGAATGAATGAATAAACACGTATTCCAATTTTGGTTCTTGCAACACATTTCAGAAGAAGTTGGAACAGTAAAGAATTTACCCCTTTGTAATGTTGCCATTACTTTTCACAACACTTAAAGACGTTTAGGGACTGAAGACACCAAGTGATCAAGTGTTTCAGCTGTAACATTCCTCCTACAAACAAGTATTAAGGTGGGCAACAGTACGGGTCTTCGTTGTCACATTTTGTGCTTCAAAATGCGCCACACATTCTCTATTAGACACAGGTCGGGACTGCAGACAGGCCAGTCAAGTACCTGTTTCCTCTTCCTCCGCAGCCAGGACTTTGTAATGTGTGCAGAATGTGGTTTTGCATTGTATTGTTGAAATATACATGGGAGTCCCTGGAAAATAAGGCAGCATATTGTGTTCCAAAATCTCGATGTACTTTTCAGCATTAATGGTGGCCTCATAGAAGTGTAAGTTAACTTTTCCAAGGGTGCTGACACAACCTCATACCATGACAGACCCTGGATTTTGGAGTTGTTGCTGGTAACAGTCTAGATGATCTGTTTCTTCCTCGGTCCGGAGCACACAGCGTCTATTTCTCCCAAAAAAATACCTGAATAATGATTCAGCTGACAACAGTACATGATTCCACTGTGTGATGGTCCAGCCCAGATGCCTCTGAGCCCAGAGAAGTCGACGACACTTCTGGACAATGTTAACATAGGGCTTCCTTTTGGCAGAGTACAGTTTTCTCTGGGATTTGTGGATGTAACTACGTATTGTGGTACTTGACAAAGGTTTGCCAAAGTAGTCTTGAGCCCATGTAGTGAGATCGCTTATAGATGGATGAGGATTCTTGATGCAGCGCTGCCTGAGGGATCAGAGATAACGGTGTCCTTTACACACTGAAATTCCTGATGTTCTGCACTGTTGAAGGTGAAATATCCAAATGTCTTCCTCTCTTTCTTTGAGGAACATTGTTTTTAAACATTTCAAACATTTTCTCATGTATTTGTTGGCAAACTGGTGATCCTCGGCCCATCTTTGCTCCTAAAGGACTAGACCTTTCGTGGATGCTGCTTTTGTACCAAATCATAATTACAATCACCTGTTGACATCACCTGTTTCAAATCACATCATTATTTCACCAGTTTACGTGATTACTAGCCCTAAACTGCGCCTATCCCAACTTTTTCTGAAATGTGTTGCAGGTCTGAATGGCAGGAAAGGATGCATATTTACGATTGAAATGAAGTTGGCCAGACAAAACATGAAATGTGCTGTGTTCATATTTGGGGTTGTATATAAAAACAAAAAGTGCACACAAAATAAAAACTAAACTAAAAACGTACAGCAAATGTAAAAATAGTATCAAAATAAAAACTAATTTCTAAATGCAATACCATAATAATAACCTCGTTCTCAACACACAACCCTGATGCACCTCAAGATCCCAATCTCTCTTTATCTCCGACCACCAGAATGGCTCACACACACACACACACACACACACACACACACACACACACACACACACACACACACACACACACACACACTCACACGCACACACACACACACGCACACACACACACACACACACACACACACACACACCCCACCCACACACACACACACACACACTCTGTGATCATTTTACGTAGCCGGTGTTTTGGGGAGCATTACATAAGTCAAGAGTGATGCAATAATGGGCTCCAAACACAACATGTTCTCTTACTTAAAGACTCGTGGAAAATGAAAGGCCTCTCCTTTCAGAAGTAAGAAATGGTGACATCAGAACCACAGAGAGGCTGGCTGTGTTTGGAAAAGCTTATTACCACTTTTTTTCTGCGATTTGCACGCAGCACATGGTCTCTATTGTACTCTAATTCTCGTTATTTAATCAGAAAGGCAGCAACGTTTTTCTCAAAGTTAGCAAATGTGTGTTATGACATGATAAATATACAGTTGAAGTCAAAGTTATTTGCCCTCATGTGAATTTTTATCTCCTTAAAAATATTTCCCGAATGTTGTTTAACGGAGAAAAGATGTTTTTTCAACCCATTTTTAAACAGAAACTCATTTCTAATAGCTAACTTCTTTTGTCTTTGCCATGAGGACAGTACATAATATTTAACCAGTTAATTTGTAAGATTCTAGTATTCCAACCCAGGCTCATTCTGAAAATGTACTGCTGTTTGCAGTTTTTATTTTCACGAATCCACCAGAGGTCGCTGTGTATACTTTTTCAGATCTCTAATTTCTCTCGCGAGTGCCGTTCACACCTGCTGTGCTTACATAAATCCACCAGAGGTCGCTGTTGACTGATTGACTGACCCACTCTCCTCCTTCCCTAAACTCAACCGATAGTGTTTTCCAAATCACCGACTAACCAGCCCACCCACTTCCCTAAACCCAATCAACAGTTTTAAAAAGTAATCCAGAAAAAAAAGCCCTCATCTGATTTTTTACCACGTTTTCAGATTTTACCACATCCTCACCCTATTATTTACTTGTTTATATTATTTTTTGGCTTCTGTTTTTGTCTTACCCGCTTTCTGGAAGCGTTCTTCACCAGACTTGAACCCCCGTCATCACAGTCAACTCCTCTCTGTGTCTCAAGTCTGCCAATGTACATGGCGAGCTACTGGACAAACTGGTGACAGTGGGAAAGCCGCCCATACGGCGGTAAGCGGTCAGTTGGTAAGTGTGAAAAGGAACAGCGTCATATGGCCTCGTAGCATTCGTTTTAAAGATGAAATGCAGCCATTCGTTCCTCTGGCTACATAATTCGAGATCTCCAGAAATGTATATAGAGCTACGTTTTCAGAATGAGTTGGATTATGAATACAAAGTCACAGGTGGGGATATGAAGTCACAATTATAAGGAAAGAAAACCATTGTGAAGCCATTTTATAGTTAGTTATAGAAATAACCTTTGCAGTAGTGTTATATTTTGGTGATGTCACCTGTTTATGTCAAAAAACAAATGGGAGTTTTCTGATCAACATAATTCTTAATGTCTGAGGGAGTCTCTCTCTCTCTCTCTCTCTCTCTCATCACAAGAAATATATCAGTGTTTCAATGCAAAACTGGAAAACATTTTCATAAAAATGGTAACACTTTAAGTAACAACTCACACCAGCTTATTACCTGCCTATTATTAGGTTATTAACTGTTTTTAGCACTTATTACTTGGTTGTCTGGAATAGTCAATTCTAATTGGTCACGAAAATTCAAGGTATGTCATTTGCAGATAACACCCGCTAAATAATGCAGGCTCATTCGGGAACTTGAATAACCTTGAGCATCAGTGAATATGTTCACATCTATACTTATATCCACTAGCGTATGTATCTGCTTGTCTGTCTTACAGTTTTTGCCTGTTTGGCATTGTTTTGTGAATAGATATGTCTTAGTGTATACTCCATTCAGCCAGTTTTGTTTCTGTCAGCTTTGCGTTTTTGACTGTTTGGCGCCATCTTGTGACTGAATAATGCACAGGTTAGTGTATACTCCATATAGCCAGTTCTGTTTCTGTCAGCTTTGCGTTTTTGACTGTTTGGCGCCATCTTGTGACTGAATAATGTGCGGGTTAGTGTATACTCCATTCAGCCAGTTTCGTTTCTGTCAGCTTTGTGTTTTTGACTGTTTGGCGCCATCTTGTGACTGAATAATGTGCGGGTTAGTGTATACTCCATTTAGCCAGTTTAGTTTCTGTCAGCTTTGTGTTTTTGACTGTTTGGCGCCATCTTGTGATTGAATAATGCACAGGTTAGTGTATACTCCATTCAGCCAGTTTCGTTTCTGTCAGCTTTGCGTTTTTGACTGTTTGGCGCCATCTTGTGATTGAATAATGCACAGGTTAGTGTATACTCCATTCAGCCAGTTTCGTTTCTGTCAGCTTTGCGTTTTTGACTGTTTGGCGCCATCTTGTGATTGAATAATGCACAGGTTAGTGTATACTCCATTCAGCATGTTTCGTTTCTTTCAGCTTTGCGTTTTTGACTGTTTGGCGCCATCTTGTGACTGAATAATGTGCGGGTTAGTGTATACTCCATTTAGCCAGTTTAGTTTCTGTCAGCTTTGCGTTTTTGACTGTTTGGCGCCATCTTGTGACTGAATAATGTGCGGGTTAGTGTATACTCCATTCAGCCAGTTTCGTTTCTGTCAGCTTTGTGTTTTTGACTGTTTGGCGCCATCTTGTGACTGAATAATGTGCGGGTTAGTGTATACTCCATGCAGCCAGTTTCGTTTCTGTCAGCTTTGGTTTTTGACTGTTTGGCGCCATCTTGTGATTGAATAATGTGCGGGTTAGTGTATACTCCATGCAGCCAGTTTCGTTTCTGTCAGCTTTGGTTTTTGACTGTTTGGCGCCATCTTGTGACTGAATAATGTACAGGTTAGTGTATACTCCAGTGAGCCAGTTTTGTTTCTGTCAGCTTTGCGTTTTTGACTGTTTGGCGCCATCTTGTGACTGAATAATGTGCTGTTTAGTGTATACTCCATCAGCTGTTTACGTTTCTTGCCCGTAACATTTAATCAAAGGATTAATAATCTATTAAAGCTCAGAACATTGTTTTGTGTCTAATTTTGAGGCTTTGTGGCACAGTGTAATAAGCAGAATAAAGTACATCTAGGCGGTTGTTTTTCGCAGAATAAAGCTCCTTAGTCTTACACAACAGTGCTTCGCTTTGCGTTCTAAAACCTGTTGGGATTTATTCTGCAATACAAACCTCCTGAATGTGCTTTCAACACAGGCTCATTCTGAAAACGTACCCCTATATACATTTCTGGAGGTTGCAAATTATGTAGCCAGAAGTACGCATGGCTGTATTTCGTCTTTAAAACGAACGATACAGGGCGGTATGATGCCGTTCCATTTCACACTTACCAGCATGACCGCTTACCTCCACGCTTTTCCACTGTTACCAGTTTGTCCAGTAGCTCGTCACGTACATTGGCGGACTTGTGACATTGGAGCGGAGTTGACCACGATGACAGGGTTTGAGTCTGGCAAATAACTGTTCCAGAAAGCAGGTAAAACAAAAACAAAAGCCAAGAAAATTAAATGAACAAGTAAAATAACAGGGTGACAGTGTTGTAAAATCTGAAAACATGGTAAAAATCAGGCTGCCGTAAGGGCTTTTCTTTTTCTGAATTGCTTTTGAAAACACTATTGCTTGAGTTTAGGGAAGTGGGTGGGCGCTGGTCAATCGGTGCTTTTGAAAACACTATCGGTTCGGTTTGGGGAAGGAGGAGAGTGGGTCAGTCGATTGGACAGTCGACAGCGATGGATTTACGCAAGAACAGCAAGCGCGAATGGCACTCACAAGAGAAATTTGAGATCAGAAAAAACGTACACAGCGACCTCTGGTGGATTCGCGAAATTAAAAGCTGCAAAAAAAATGTACCTCCTGAGACATATTTGGCACTCTGTTTTCAGAATGAGCCTGGGTAGTGTGCTTTTCATCCCTAACCAATAAAGTCATATTTTACATTACTTATCTCACCCAAAACCTAAACCCAACTACTACCATACTAACTATTAATAAGCAGCTAATTAGTAGTTTATTGAGCTAAAATACTTAGTTAATGCTGTGTTAATAGTGCCAATTGTACATTAAATTAAAGTGTGACCATAAAAAACATGTCATGGCTGAGCCTGTGTGCTGAAAGTTATCCCAGAGTCTGCTGTAAAGCCTCAAACTCAAGAGTAAACACTTGTTCTTGGCAAGAGCTGATCTTACACTTGCCTTTTTCTCTCTATGTGGCTCGGCCAGCCTCCGCAAACAGAAACGCCTCTCTCCCACAATATTCTTCCAAAAATCTCCCAGATATCCGCACTTTAATACCACTCTTTATTTAACTAGTTTTCCACGCAGTTCTCCTGCCACCAAAAACACGCAGAGTCTCTTAATTTCTCACACTTTCTGAACACCCCAGCAAACATTTGTGCTTACATGCACAGAAAGAAGACGTGTTTTTTTTTTGCTCAGTCCACTTCCCTCCATTTCCTGCAGTTCCTTTTCTTCACCCATGATAAGCAGAAATCCCCCGAGACCACCCAGCCCTTGACTCATTATTTTGGCGCCCACGATTGTTAACTCTTTCCTGTCCCTCGAAAAACAAAGCTGAAGTAAAAAGGGTAAAACTTCACAAGAGGAACAATAGGGTTGAGTATGTTTAATGTCTTTTTCTTAGCCCAGCCTTCTTGGTATTTTTGGTACAGAGGATTGGAGTAGAAAGTCATAAGGAAACAAGCCACTTGAAGTTCACCATGGACCCCCTTTTGCCCTCTGAACGGCCTTGGGTCTACAGTAAGTTGCTGGAAACATTTCTCAGAGATCAATTAATCTTTCAGTCATTTTCTGTTTGGCTTAGTCCCTTTATCAATCTGGGGATGCCCTTCCAGCCGCAACCCATCACTGGGAAACATTCATACACACTCATTCACACACATACACTACAGATAATTTTAGTCTACCCAATTCACCTACACAACATGTCTTTGGACTGTGGGGGAAACCGGAGCACCCGGAGGAAACCCACGTGAACGCAGGGAGAACATGCAAACTCCACACAGAAATGCCAACTGACCCAGCTGAGGCTCGAACCAGCGACCTTCACCTTCACCACCACTTCGCCCATTTCTCAGAAATTTTGGCTAATATTGACTCAATAGCATCAAAGATTGTAGAACACACAATATGTGTCACTCATATAGTTTTGATTGAGGAGAAGCGTAATAGTCAATACGGTCGCTCTAGCAGAGGAAGCCACGCCTTCTAGTAAAAGAGCCAATAATTGATCAGTACAAACTGATGATTCTCCGGGGGAGGGACTCTGTTCAGATGTGTGTTTTTATGACAGTTTCTGCAGCTTCATTGTTATAAACCTCTGGAAAAAAAGGCTTCTTGATATAACAGTGTGGCGATCCCACGGAAGGAGCTCTGGATTATAAAAAGGAGGAACGATGGCAGAGGAGGACGAGACAGGACCGGGCCCGGACATATTGTTTTACTTTTGTTTTAGCTGCCGTCCCTTTTAATAATAAATATTTAAAACTTCGTTAGTTCTCCGCCTCCTTCTTCCCGGTGGCCAGGTGGCCGTTAACTTCTTTACAGGGGTGCCGAAAACCCGGGAGAAGGAGGGACATGTTTTCCAGTTGCCCGCACGGCTGAGAGGGAGGGCTAGTGTTCGGGGGTTAACCCGAGTAGGGGAGAAACCCGTTCGTCTGCCCAGAGTGCCGGGCGGCCTGAGGCTGGCGGGGAAAAGGATCTGCCTGCTGCCGTCTCCCAGCATGGGGAGGAGCAGGGGACGCGGGGGTCACCACCGTAAGGAAAAGAGCTGAAGGGAGCCATTCCAAAGAGCCCGGGGGAGTCGCCGCGATCCACCATGATGCCGAAGCCTGCATCCATCCACCGAGGTGGGAGCGGAGCAAGAGACCAAAAATGCCGCCACCCAGCCAGCCAGGAGAACCGCGTCGCTGGACACCAGAAGACAGACGGGTGGATAGATTCCTCCACGGGGCTCCTAGCACATCGTCGAATCTCTCAGCTGGTTGAGGACCGTGTGGCAGCATGTCTGGAGAACCGAACCCCCATTTTTTTTTTTGCCCCTCTCCCCTCTCTCAGGCTACTCTGTCTTTCCTCCTTTTTCTCCATCTCCTTTCTCTCTGCCCGTCTCATAGGTCTCGCGGGTGCTGTGGCTCCAAATCCCCCACCCCAGAGTAAGCCAAGCCACGGGGTGCCCCCAGGCCTGTGATGGGAGATGGGGGTATGTGGCGCGAGGGCGGGGACGAGAGCCATGGGAACGAAATGATGCCACGAAAGGAGCTCTGGATTGTAAGAGGAGGTTCTCCTCATCTTCTCCTGGTGGCCATGTGGCTGTCAACTTCATTACAAAGAGTTTTTTAGATATTTGGACAAAAATTCCAAGTTAGATGCAGTAGTGTAAGTATCAAACCATTTTAACTCATTTTACCCTTTCCATCTGGATGCAGACATTTTGTGAAATGGACACAAAACCTTTATAATCCACAAAATAAAAAGTCTACTGTTCTCTGATTGGTCAGATGGCCCAGTCTGTTGTGATTGGTCTAAGGTTTATAGTGCATGTTGGAAACCAAACACCATTACCACATTTCAGCATTTGTAAACAGTGATATGACCTATAATGTTGCCATTGGTTTTAGTGTATCAATTTGAGTCCTGGTGCTTTGGCAGCATCTCTTACATGTTTCTCAACATGTAAAAAAAAACGGGTGGGAACTATGGGCTCGTGTTGGGAGTGGGAGTACAGAAAACTCTATTTTAGGGTGCTGTGGCTTGAGAAATGAACCGCAAAGCCTTGTGAAGGTCTGGGTCAATGATACTTGAGCAAAACCATGTCAGCAGAGAAGGATCTTGTGGAATTTTTGGAATGGGAAACACAGGAATAAATTGGGTTAAAGTTACACATGGGTTTCTGCAGGGTTCACCAAGTCAAATTCAAGAGTTTTTAAGACCTTTTCAAGTCCTTTATGAATAAAATATCAGACTTATCCAGTATAAGTTAAAGTAAGGGGGTGGCACAATGGCTCAGTGGTTAGCACTGTGGCCTCACAACAAGAAGGTCGCTGGTTCGAGTCCTGGCTAGGCCATTTCTGTGTGGAGTTGAAGACATGAACTATGGGTGAATTTAATAAACTAAATTGGCAATAGTGTATGAGTGTATGTGTGTGTGAATGTGAGCATTTATGGGTGTTTCCCAGCACTGGGTTATGGCTGAAAGGGCATCCGCTGTGTAAAACATGCTGGAATAGTTGGTGGTTCATTCCGCTGTGGCGACCACTGATAAATAAGGGACTTATTTTAAAATTTTTAATAATGTGTCTAAACAAATTCTGGTAGCATACATAGACTTCAAAAACTCTAGAGTTAATAGATTTAACTTTTGTTAAAAGTTTTATTAAAGAGTTCCTATGGTAAAAAATCTACTTTTCAAGCTGTTTGGACAGACTATATGTGCATGTATGGTGTATAGACCGTCATATTGGGGTGATATAAGCACACCCAGTGCTTTTTTTTCAATTTAACAACATAAAAAACGGTGGACAAATTGCAGCGGTTTTCAAACCGTCCGCAACTTTACGTAGGAGTCATTGTATGGTTGTTTCCCAGTACTGGGTTGCAGCTGGAAGGGCATCCGCTGCGTAAAACATATGCTGGATAAGTTGGCGGTTCATTCTGCTGTGGTGACCCCAGATTAATAAAGGGACCAAGCCAAAAAGAGAATGAATTATTATAATAATAATAATTATTATTACTATTTCACTTGGCATAGTGGGATAGTGAAGTGAACTGAATGTCAGTGGTGTCAGTAAACTGAATAGCGATGTTTTTATATATTGTTTTATATGAAACAACCACACACACTCATAAACTATGAACAATTTAGCTCACCCAATTCACCTGTACTGCATGTCTTTGGACATGTCTTCCGGAGCACCCGGAGGAAACCCACGCCAACACGGAGAGAACATGCAAACTCCACACAGAAACGCCAACTGACCCAGCCGGGGCTCCAACCAGCAACCTTCTTATTGTGAGGCAATTGTGCTACCCACTGTGCCACCATGCTGCCCCAATAATAATAATAATAATAATATTAATGATAATAATAATAATAATAATAATAATAATAATAATAATAATAAGGGGAGGGGCTACTATATGTCCCGCCCTGTCTTTATATTTCAGTTGAGATTATGTTAAACACTGAAAAAAAATGCACATTTTAAAGCACTTCACAGGACATTACAAGGGCACCTATGATGATAAGCTGTAATAATAAAATTTAGTGTAAGTATAGTGTGTGCACAGTCATATTGGAGTGATATAAACACAGCAAGTCTCTTTTTTAAATTTTCCTGACGTTAAAATAGGATCCAAATCCCTCCCATTTTGAGGCCCACCATTTTGAGTGTGGTTTTCCCCGCCCACCGAATTGATTGACAGGTGCCATGTTTGTATAATAACATGTATACACATGTCCACAGAACATTTTTTTTCTGCAAATAAATTGGGATTAATAAATCTGTTCCAACTCTTTGTGACTTTTATAAGTTTAAAACATTTTTAAAACAGCATGTTTGAAGTAAAGACAGTAAAATCACTATGTAACTCTCAACTGTTATAATCACCACGGCCGCATGGTGTCAGTAAACGCTAATATGTGTGTGTATGTCTTTGTGTGTACTGTAAACTGCATTTGTGTGTGACTTTAGGCTTGAATAAATTAGACCACAAATACATGTGGTAGTTAATAAACTTGGTAGTTTTGACTAATGAGCTGTATTTCAGCTTCATCCCTGTCTGTCTATCACTGACTGCTGTTTATCTGATATAACGCAGGAGAAGCAGACACGCACATGGGAGCAGCGGGTGGGGAAAGCAGCTCATTTGCATTTAAAGCCACAGGCTACAAAAACACCTACACTACTCCGACACCAAAATGGGCAGATTCTGAAGGCTATAAAAGAGAATCTGATGGGTGCTTTGAGCAGAAAATTTACAGACACATTCTGAAGACACCAAAGACTTATATTAGATCTTGTATAAAGGGGTAAAATAGGTGCCCTGTAAAGGTTATCATGGTATTCTTTGACATGTAAACACCAAGCTTACTCTCCCAATCATGTGCTTCAAAACCTTACAGCTGACCTCCTGGAAGACTAATGAAATCCTTCACATTGGAACGCTCTTAAAGAGAGTCTTTGTCATCGTCAGCAGACACATGATGCACATGATGCAGTTTATCTGAATCCATGCTCTCTGGAAATACACCTCTGAGAGTTCAGATGAGGTTTAAAACCACTGGAGTCTTGAGGATATACACTGTGTGTGAAGTAAAGTAGAAACCATTGACCATACATGAAGATATAAAAGGGAAATGAAGGGGAGGTCAAATTAAAAACAGAAAGTGGGTATTAAATGCCCCGTGAAATAATTTTAGATGTTAGTATCAGTCTGTTAGTCTTAAGGATATCTATAAGCTAGTGAGCTCCAACAAGGTGACAAGATTCGCATTTAGAAGATATAAACATCCAAAGCTTGCAGTTTGTCATTTCCCGGCTTGATTTTTTGGCATCACCTCATACTTCAGTTACTCATCAAATCTTCTGACCAATCGAATGCTCTCTAGTATCTGACATGCCCCGCCCTGTTCTTCTCATTTGCTTCTCATTTGATGTGCTTGAGCTCAACCACTCTCACTGGCAGAGCTGTGATAAAAACAAAATGCTATTGGCTGTTTTAAAAAAAAGGGGAGGAGCCACTCTATGTCCCTCCCTATCTCTCAGTTGAGATTACGTCAAACATCGAATAAAACAAATGAACATTTCAAAGCACTTTATAGGACCTAAAATATAAATAATTCATATTTCTAAGTAATTTTGACTGAATGGCTCTGATGAAGTGTCAGCTAAGACCTGAATGATATGTTTTTTCCATGTCTCAGACATGCAAGTCTCCATCTCGGCCATTCCAGGAGAAGATGATGCATTTGAATTTTACATTAATGGAAGATCACACTTTTCCACTGGCCTTTGTTTTTATAAGAGGGTCTCTGTGTGCAACATCACTCAAAGCAATGGGGGAATCACTGACCACTTCATGAAGCCTTGCAGAGGGAAACATTACCACAAAGACAAAGTGCACAATAGGAATTAACACCAATGTTTGACAGCGAACAGCAGTTATATACTAGTATAATAGTAAAGATAAGCTGGGCAGGATGTTTATATTTTATTAATTAGATATGGAAAGTTGGAAATTTGTGGCTTTAGGTTTTCAGTGTTAATGGATTATGTACTGTATGTGAGAGTAGTCATGGGCTGGTTTAAGATTCTGATGGTATTTTAACCTTGGATAAAAACACCACAGTTTCACTGTATCACAGTATTGTGATTAGTACTGAATATTACTGCTTCAAAATGAGTTCTTTTTAAATGTCTGGGTTAAAAAAACAATCGTTTCCCCCATTAAACACAATGTACTTTATTTTAAGAAACATTTAAAATATTTTGGACCTGTAGCTTTTGATGTAGAGGTTTCTTTTCTGCTGGAGATACTGTTGCCTTAGAAAACGAAATAAAATAGTTGTGAAAAACAGTTACCCATACCCTAACCCATACCTTAGGAACGATCTAACAAAAAACTTTGGAGGTTTTAAAACCTTGACTTTTCCAAATCACGGTAAACCTTGAAACCGCTTATCATCCCATACCCATGTGAGAAGTCTAAAAAGTCAAAACAAACTAAAACCCTCCTCACACTGTGCGATTTCGGCCAAAAATTGGTTGTTTGAGACAAATTTGGCAAATCTTAAAAGATTTCAGTAATCCAATAGGCTAAAATCTGTGCTTTTTGATCATTGGTTTGACAGGTTCACCAGCAGCCGCTTAATGACCCAAAAACACAATTGTGTCCAAATGAAGTCTTTCAGACGTTTCTTTTGGACAATTAGACACTGAATGAAGTCCCCTGAGGGTGCAGAATGAGTTTTTGTGACGTCCTAATGGGACTCAGACACAGCCTTAGATGAAATCAACTAAAACATTAAATCTCTTAAAATCTCAACACAGGATCAATAAACAACTCAACAGTATCAGCAGCTTCACTTATAATTCATCTGTACAAAACCTGTCAGTGAACTTCGAGGGCAAAGTAATCGTTCATTATTTGTAATCGAGTTAAAATGTTCAATTAATTGAGATTTAGATTTTAGGCTAAATCGCCCAGCCCTAACACTACGGCCAATGTAGTTTATTCAATTAACTCATAGCGCATATCTTTGGACTGTGGGGAGACCAAAAAACATGTAAACTCCCAACAGAAACAACAACTGGCCCAGCCTGGACTCGAACCAGCAACCTTCTTGCAGTGAGCCACTGTGCCACCATTTATTTATTCATGTAAGGCCAAATATTGTTGACATCAAACATTAGCAGTTGATCTGTTCAGAATAAACAAGGAACTCATGAACCATCATCATAACACAAACAAAACTTTAAAATATGTTTTATCAGATGTTGGATTACCCAGATAACCACACACAGTATTAAAACCCGAAGGTTCAAAAACTCTAGAAGGGTTTTATTTTTCTCGCTCAGGAGAGTACTAGATAAAAAAAGAAGAGTTCTTATATTATGACAACATTATAAACATTTTCCCAGATTCTGCAACGGGGCCACAAACTTTCACACGCTACTGTACTGTATATGCTGCCATTTGCAGAACTGAAACGACATCTGAAGTACATCTGAGTTTGCACTTCACTGAAGAAGACACTCTGTATGTCCTGCTCTGAGCAGAAGTTTATATGGTTTCGTCAGTCCATCTATATTCATTCAATTTTCCTTCAGCTTAGTCCCTTTGATCATCATGGGTCGCCACAGCGGAATGAACCGCCAACTTCTCCAGCATATGTTTTACACAGCGGATGCCCTTCCAGCTGCAACCCAGTACTGGGAAACACCCATACACCACAGCCAATTTAGTTTATTCAATTCACTTAGAGTATAGTGCATGTGTTTGGACTGTGGGGAAACCGGAGCACCCGGGGAGAACATGCATACTCCACACAGAAATGCCAACAGAAATGCCAACTGGCCCAGCCGGGACTCGAACCAGCGACCTTCTTGCTGTGAGGCGACAGTGCTAACCACTGAGCCACCATGTCGCCACCAAGACTTTAATACACTGTAAAAAATTAAGTTTCCGTATTTTGTGATTCACAAGTGTTTTCCATTGATTTGCGGTTGTGAATTGCATTATGGGATGTTGATCTCTGCTTAGGCTTTTGATACTCTTGTGGCATTATAGTAGTTTGATGTAATATAATATAACGTATAAGAAATAATAGAGAAATAAGTGTGTTAAATAGCAGAACATGTACTGACAGTTTATTATAAGGTTTTTGTAGCACATTATACAACGCCAACCCAGACAATATGTCACTTTAAACTATTAAACAAGTTAATAAAAGTCACTGTTTCAAACTTTTAAAAGTTAACAGTTGTTGGATTAAAAGATCAAGGTTAGGCCTGTCATGATATCTATATTTTATTGTACGATATATTGCGATAAACGATATTACTGTCATTTTAAGCCACTCATTATATAACGCCAGAAAGACAATGTAATCTCATCACAAGTGCACTCTTCCAAAGAACACATCATATTTAATCTGAAGAATATTTCCTTTAATTATAGTCATTTTAACAGTTTCATAATTAGGCACTGGAGCCAGAATGTGAGAAGGCATATCCCTGTTAACAAAGTATTGCAAGGTACAAAGTAACAGAAGCTGTGATATCTGCTGTCAGATCTAGTTTCAGTTGTCAGACACCCACATGAAAATATACTATAGTAATTTATAGTAAATACTACAGTGTTATTAACCATGCTGTTACTGACACCTCCAATAGAGATAGAGCTAAAACATTGTTTTTTTGTATGGGCAGTATATATTGCATCACTAAAATGATTGAGCTCATGTCCTGTTGCTGGATAAGTGATTGATTATTTTGACATACTTAATAAAAGTCCCATAATGCAATTCAAAAGTATAAATAAGTCACAAAATATGGAAAACTGCTAAGTTATGGATATTTTCTACAGTGTATAACACATGGCCCATATATTTCTTTGACCTTTAATTACACTCTAGTCTCTTTCCTTCCTTCCTCTACTATGAAGACCCAACACACACTCAGGCCGAGGGGACTCCCACTCTTCTAAGTGTAATGGTATGAGGGATTTTCCTCTCGCTTTTCTCACATCACATAGACAGACTGACTTCATGGAGCTCTGTGACTCTGAGAAGCTCTTGAGCAATTCCAGCGTTATGCATGTGACTCTTGTAGTAAAACTCAAAACATAAATTCACAGAGAAAGTACAGTACACTCACTGGCCGATTTATTAGGTACACCTTCCTAGTACCGGGTTGGACCCCATTTTGCCTTCAGAACTGCCTTAATCCTACATGGCATAGATTCAACAAGGTACTGGAAATATTCCCTTAAAGATTTTCCTGCAGATTTGTCGGCTGCACATCACATGACGCGAATCTCCCGTTCCACCACATCCCAAAGGTGCTCTATTGGATTGAGCTCTGGTGACTGTGGAGGCCATTCGAGTGCAGTGAACTCATTGTCATGTTCAATAAAACCAGTCTGAGATGATTCACGCTTTATGACACAATGCTCAATTGGTACTAATGGACCCAAAGTGTGCCAAGAAAATATCCCCCACACCATTACACCACCAGCAGCCTGAACCATTGATACAAAGCAGGATGGATCCATGCTTTCATGCTGCTGATGCCAAATTCTGACCCGACCATCCGAATGTTGTAGCAGAAATGGAGACTCATCAGACCAGGCAACATTTCTCCAATCTTCTATTGTCCAGTTTTGGTGAGCCTGTGTGAATTGTAGCCTCAGTTTCCTGTTCTTAGCTGACAGGAGTGGCACCCGGTGTGGTCTTCTGCTGCTGTAGCCCATCTGCCTCAAGGTTGGACGTGTTGTGTGTTCAGAGATGCTCTTCTGCAGACCTCTGTTACAACGAGTGCTTATTTGAGTTACTGTTCACTTTCTATCAGCTACAACCAGTCTGGCCATTCTCCTCTGACCTCTGGCATCAACAAGAACTGCCGCTCACTGGATATTTCCTCTTTTTCAGACCATTCTCTGTAAACCCTAGAGATGGTTGTGCGTGAAAATCCCAGTAGATCAACAGTTTCTGAAATACTCAGACCAGCCCGTCTGGCACCAACAACCATGCCACGTTCAAAGTCACTTAAATCACCTTTCTTCCCCATTCTCATGCTCAGTTTGAACTGCAGCAGATCATCTTGATCATGTCTACGTGCCTAAATGCATTGAGCTGCTGCCATGTGATTGGCTGATTAGAAATTTGCATTAACAAGCAGTTGGACAGGCGTACCTAATAAAGTGGCCGGTGAGTGCATATTGTTAACACTATATTGAAACATCGGTTTATATTTTCCAAAACAACTGACCACAGATTTATGGGATCAGCAAAATATCAATTTGTATGCATTTTTTATATTTTAAATAAAGAAAATAATCATGCGTTATGGATGTGACCAAAAAAAGTGTGCTACACAACATACTTTGTAGAAATTCTGTGAATTAAACTGCACAACTTGAAAGAAATGATGCTAATCAAAATGATAAGAGTCTCTATAGAACAAAATAGATTGATTTTATTTTATTTTACACTTTTGCATTATTGAGGGAAAAGCTTGGTTATGGATGTGACAGATGTGAAATTGGCACTTGTGTGACTTTAGTAAATCAAATTTAATAGTTTAAAAACACTGACAGAGACATTTTTGAGTATTTTTACAATACTGTAAAACACAAGCCTACACAAAAAAAAACTTAGAAAGGGTTTCGCTATTTTGGTATTTGATGGCAAGGTTGACGTTTGCATGGAATTGCTCTCTTCTTTTCTCTTTACATTAAGATCTACTAGCACACAGAAGCGATTTCTCTCATGAGAACGGCCCTCCCTGTGTTTCCTCTTTCTCAGTCATTCCTCAATCTCTCTTCCTCTCTATTATGTCAACTTTCCAAGCATTAAAAACGAACACACTCTCCATGCTTACCATTCACTAGCACAAATCAAAGGTTCGGACATGCCTACTTATACTCTGTGCAGTTCAGAATTGAAGCAACAATGGAAATACATTCAGTCATTTAGTAATATAGTTTAGTCATTTATAGTTAGTCATTTAGTCATTTAGTAACATTTAGTAATACAAAGAGAAGTGTGGAAATGTCATACATCTCTGCTGATTTTTAGCATGTGATAACTTCCGAACCGGATTTTCAGTTTGATTTGGTTTATTTCACTATTAATGTGTTAGACAGCCCTTTTGCATTTACAACTGTATATAAAATAATAAGTATATTAATAATATTTTATTTTTCAGAGCAACCATTTATTAAAATTTGTTGGGTTATTTAGGTATGGATTTAAAAGGATAGTTCACTCAAAACTGAAAATACTGCCATCCAAACCAGTTTGAGTTTTTTTTCTTCTGTTAAACTCGAAAGAAGATATTTTGAAGAATGATGTGGATCAATAGTAGGAAAAACAAATTTACGGAAGTTAATGGTTACAGGTTTCTGACATTCTTCAAAATATAAATAAATATTTGTGTGTTCAACAGTTATAATAATAAGTATTAGGGCTGTTCAATATCTTTCAGCATCGATAACGCAATGTGTGAATGTGCAATAATCACATCGCAGGATCTACAATGTCGAGTTGGGATTGTAATTAACCAGAAAACACAGTTCAGAACAAAGAAAGATCTTAATTATTGTTATTTTTCAGAACAACCTTTTATTCAGGGTTACTAGATTTGTTAGGTATGGATTTAAAGGGATAGTTCACTCAAAACTAAAAATTATGTCATTGTTTACTCAGCCTTGACTTGTTTCAAATCAGATTGAGTCTGTTAAACTCAAAAGAAGATATTTTGAAGAATGCTGTGCATCAATAGTAGGAAAAACAAATACTACGGAAGTCAATGGTTACAGGTTTCTGACATTCTTCAAAATATCTTCTTTGTGTGTGTTCAACAGTTATAATAATAAGTATTAGGGCTGTTCAATATCTTTCAGCATCGATATCGCAATGTGCGAATGTGAAAGAGTTACATCGCAGGACCTACAATGTCGAGTTGGGATTGTAATTAACCAGAAAACACAGTTCCGAACAAAGAAAGACCTTTTTAAGGTCTGTGATTGTGCACGATTTCAAGCAAACTCAACCCATTTGGAAACTAGAAACATTAATTGTATTTAAGGTAGCATGGTGGCTCATTAGCACTGTCGCCTCACAGCAAGAAGGTCACTGGTTTGAGTCCCGGCTGGCCCAGTTGGCATTTCTGTGTGGAGTTTGCATGTTCTCCCCGTGTTAGCGTGGGTTTCCTCCGGGTGCTCCGGTTTCCCCCACTGTCCAAACACATGTGCTATTTGTGAATCGAATAAGCTAAATTGGTTGCCTTGCTATAATGACTTAATGGTGACACGATGGCTCAGTGGTTAGCATTGTCGCCTCACAGCAAGAAGGTCGCTGGTTCGAGTCCAAGCTGGGTCAATTGGCGTGGGTTTCCCACACATGCTGTATAGGTGGTTAACTAAATTGGCCGTATGAGTGTGTGCGTGTGTGAATGTGTGTGTATGGGTGTTTTCCAGTTCTGGGTTGTGGCTGGAAGGGCATCCACTGCGTAAAACATGGGCTGGAATAGTTGGCGGTTCATTCCGCTGTGGCGACCCCTGATGAATAAAGGGACTAAGCCGAAGGAAAATGAACGCATGAATTGTATTTAATAATTTCTACAATGAAGACTATAGTAGACATCATTTGAGACAGATAAAAATGCTCTGCGGACATTTCTAAGTGTTATTCCTGGTTTGATTATCCTGTTTCTACCCCTGCCTGATCTCGACTTCTGATTGTTTGCCGCCTGCCTCGACACCTAGCCTGCCTTCCGTACTTCGTCTGTTAGCCACCTGCCCTTTTCGTACTCTGTACCTGCTGCTTTCTGTTGATAAACCGCGAGTGGATCCCCAGTCTACAGAGTCTGCGTCACAAACACACATATTTTTGAACATGTTTTGACTATCAGACAGTAAAAACTATTTTATTTTCCCATTTTGGACAGTTAAAAATTTTGGGAAGTTTGGGACATTGATATGCTGGAAAAACAGTTGCAGGATGACACTGTATGTCTGTAACAAAATATAAAACATTCAAAGTATTTTAAATAGCCACTTAAATGTGCTGTCTACGTATTTGAACACTCAAGCCCTAGGAGGTTAAAGTGACATTTAAAGGCTTAACTATGTTAATTAGGTTAAAATTAGGGTAATTAGGCAAGTCATTGTGCAACAGTGGACAAATATTGCTTAAGAGGGCTAATAATATTGACCTTAAAATAAAAAAATAAAAACTGCTTTTATTCTAGCTGAAATAAAACAAATCAGACTTTCTCCAGAAGAAATAATATTGTAGGAAATACTGTGAGAAATTCCTCATTCTGTTCAACATCATTTGGGAAATATTTAACCAGAAAGAAATGACTTCAACTGTTTAAGTCAGTGTTATTCCAGCAAAAACTGCTTTCTTAACTCATCTCTTGACCTAAGAATAAGTAAAAATGAAGTGAGTTTTCTCTTAAATCAAGCAAATATATCTTATTTCAAAGTGAAAGTAGCTTGTTTTAAGGAAAAACTCACTGAATTTTGACTTATTTCTGAATACAACTACAAAAATTAAGCTTCTCTAAAAAAACGCTTCTTGATTTAAGAAGTTTTAGACATTTGGACTAGAAACGGGACACAAAGTCTATGTAAGTAAAGCTTTTTTTGCAGTGTGTACTTTTTTTTCTGTAAAATCATACCCTCTTCTTTCACATCCCCTTTAGGAGCTTAAGACAAACACTAAGGAAAGAGCTGAATGCATGTTAATTACGCCTGCAGAAGTAACAACTCGACCGCCACAGCCCACGTGAGGAACTTCAGTGCTAGTGGCTAAGAAAAAAATCAAAGCTCTTGCTTTTCTCACAGAGGAAGAGATTTTGCAGACAGCCCTTCCTGTCTCGCTTTGTGGTCATTTGAGGTTAAAAGCAGTCATTTTAGCAGCACGTGTCTGTTAGTTATCTTGTGGACTTGCTGAGACTGATGGCTAAAAACATTTCAGAGTCAAAAATAAGTCATTATTTCATTTTCTTTCGGCTTAGTCCCTTTATTCATCAGGAGTCACCACAGCGGAATGAACCGCCAACTTATCCAGCATATGTTTTACGCAGCGGATGCCCTTCTAGCCACAACCCAGAACTGGAAAACACCCATACACACACATTCACATACGCACACACTCATACGGCCAATTTAGTTAACCACCTATACAGCATGTGTGGGAAACCCACGCCAACTGACCCAGCTTGGACTCGAACCAGCGACCTTCTTGCTGTGAGGCGACAATGCTAACCACTGAGCCATCGTGTCACCATTAAGTCATTATAGCAAGGCTAATAAAATAAAAACTTTAGCCAAAAAAATCTTTAAATTCATCATTTACAGTCGCTAAATAGCAGTGTACCATCAGTTTATATTAGGTTTATATCTTCAATTGCAAATTTGGTCACTGTTTTGGAGTACATTAGCTTATACAGCAGATCTTGAAACTAACATACTGATAGCAACATGTTAAAATGTAATTTTAATTTGAGACGTTTAAAGGGATAGTTCACCTCAAAACGAAAATTCATTCACTATTTGCTCTCCCTCAAGTAACCACCAAAACTACGATTATAAGGAAGTCACAGGTTTACAGCTTTCTTCAAAATATATTCTTTTGTGTTCAGTTTTGGGTGAACTACCCCTTTAAATTAATACATTTGACTTTTTTGTCTTTCTTCAGTAAAATAGCTTCAGTTTTAGCTGAAACCGTGGTTATTAGTGATTCGTTTTTTGGCACAGACCAATAATTTTTCTACATCACATGTATCTATTATATATTGTTTGTTTTGTCTGTTTATGTTTTTTAAACCCTCAAAGTGCAGCTTTTGCAGGAAGACAAAACCTGCAAAAACAATAAATAAATACGCAAATAAATTAGTTAATTAATTAATCCACGAATTCCTGCATAAATAAAAACGCAAATACATAAATAAATAAGTAAATAAATTCATAAATTCATGCCGAAAAAAATATATATATATACATTATACATTATATATATTAAATAATCTCTCTCTCTCTCTGTATATGTATTTCAAAACCCAATATATATATATATATACATGTATATATATATATATATATACATATATATATATACATATATATATATATATATATATATATATATACATACATATATATATATATATATATATACACATATATATATATATATATATATATATATATATATATATATATATATATATATATATATATATATATATATACATATATATATATATATATATATATATATATATATATACATATATATATATATATATATATACATATATATATATATATACATATATATATATATATATACATATATATATATATACATATATATATATATATATATATATATATATATATATATATATATATATATATATATATATACATATATATATATATATATATATATATATATACATATATATATATATATATATATATACATATATATATATACATATATACATATATATATATACATATATATATATATATATACATATATACGCAATTACATAAATAAATCCATAATTTACCGCAGAAAACAAAACAATTTAATAAATATGCAAATATAGATAGATATATAAATACATTATATACATTATATATATTAAATAATCTCTCTCTCTGTATATGTATTTCAAAACCCAATATATATATATATATATATATATATATATATATATATATATATATATATATATATATATATATATATATATATATATAAAACCCAGAAATTCCTGCATAAATAAATATATAAATAGTGCGGGCAGATTAATAATTAAATAAATTACACGGATGTTATAAGAAAATGCTAAACTGAAAGATCTTTTCCCCCTTTCAAACCGCACTATTAATTATTTATATATTTATTTATGCAGGAAATTGTAGATTTATATATGCATTTATTTATTTGTGTATTTATTTATTTATTGTTTTTGCGGGGTTCGTCCTCCTAACAGGTAGCCGTTGCATTTTATAAATCACTATAGACAACAATTAAAAACCTTTAAAAATATATTGAAAACAAACAAACTACAAATCGGGGGAGTAAATTGACGACAGTTTTCATTTTTGGGTCAACTGTCCCTTTAAATTGTCCTGAACAGTTTAAAAATAAAGACTCATTCAATTGTGGGTAACTGACGGGGTCACGAACATTTGAATTAAAGCACATAACAAGTTATTCGTTCAGTTTTAAATGTCATAGAAATTATATATATATACGCACATATTATGATATTATTATCCTATAGATGTTGGAAGTTACTATAAACTACACCCAAATGTCGAAAAAAAAACCATGAGAGTAATCTAAAAAATATTTTCTCGCTGTTTTGCTGTAACGTAAAGTCACTGCTTATGCTACCTCGCGGCTGCAAGTAAGTTAAAGTTATTAATATAGCCTAATATTTCGCGCAGTTTTCAATCTGAAAATACGTTTTTATCCGAGGACACAGAGGCAGAGAGTACTGCATGAAAGCGAAATCTTACCTCCATCCCCAGACGGGTCTCTTCGCGCTGACCTTCACCTCACTTTCTGTTCCTTCAAGTCAGAAACACAGAGACTCGTGAACTCCTCAAAACGCAAACGACGGAGGAAGAGAAACTATGAGGAGCTGAGAGCGCAAATGAGCTGCGTAAAATCTGTCAACATCTCCTTAAAGATGTCAAACGAAGAGTTTTAAGTCACGACGAACACACGGGCTGAGTCACAAAACACAGAAAGCACCCTGACTAGACAGTGATTTGGCTCGCTTCAACTTCAAGGTATGATGAATGCGCACGTTCAAATGAGCTTTTACGCATCACATGAGCGATCCTTACATGAAACAACTAAAGTAATTTATGGCAAATACTATAGTAACTTTATAGTAACTTTAACATGCTAGGGCAAAGTGTGTTGCCGTGCATATATATATATATATATATATATATATATATATATATATATATATATATATATATATATATATATATATATATATATATATATATATATATATATATATAATTTTACACTCTGACAGGATATGTAGGCTACAAAGTGAGTGCACAGCATAAATAAATACACCCCCCTTTTAAAAATATTTAGTTATAGTTTAGTTTAGTATATATTATATATAAACTCTCTCTCTCTCTCTCTCTCTCTCTCTCTCTCTCTCTCTCTCTCTCTCACCGGCCACTTTATTAGGCACACCTGTCCAACTGCTCATTAACACAAATTTCTAATCAGCCAATCACATGGCAGAAACTCAATGCATTTAGGCATGTAGACATGGTCAAGACGATCCGGCAGTTCAAAGCGAGCATCAGAATAGGGAGGAAAGGTGATTTAAGTGACTTTGAACGTGGCATGGTTGTTGGTGCCAGACGGGCTGGTCTGAGTATTTCAGAAACTGCTGATCTACTGGGATTTTCACGCACAACCATCTCTAGGGTTTACAGAGAATGGTCCGATACAGAGGAAATATCCAGTGAGCGGCAGTTCTGTGGGCGCAAATGCCTTGTTGATATAGAGGTCAGAGGAGAATGGCTAGGCTGGTTCCAGGCAACAGTAACTCAAATAAGCACTCGTTATAACCGAGGTCTGCAGAAGAGCATCTCTGAACACAAAACACGTCCAACCTTGAGTTGGATAGGCTACAGCAGCAGAAGACCACACCGGGTGATACTCCTGTCAGCTAAGAACAGGAAACTGAGGTTACACTTCACACTGGACAATAGAAGATTGGAGAAACGTCGCCTGGTCTGATGAGTCTCCATTTCTGCTGCCACATTCGGATGGTCGGGTCAGAATTTGGGATCAGCAACATGAAAGCATGGATCCATCCTGCCTTGTATCAACGGTTCGGGCTGCTGGTGGTGGTGTAATGGTGTGGGGGATATTTTCTTGGCACACTTTGGCCCATTAGTTCCAATCGAGCATTGTGTCAGTGCCACAGCCTACCTGAGTATTGTTGCTGACCATGTCTATCCCTTTATGACCACAGTGCACCCATCCTCTGATGGCTACTTCCAGCAGGATAACGCACCATGTCATAAAGCACGAATCATCTCAGACTGGTTTCTTGAACATGACAGTGAGTTCACTGTTCTCAAGTGGCCTCCACATTCAGCAGATCTCAATCCAATAGAGCACCTTTGGGATGTGGTGGAACGGGAGATTCGCATCATGGATGTGCAGCCGACAAATCTGCAGAAACTGCGGGATGCTATCATGTCAATATGGAGCAAAATCTCTGAGGAATATTTCCAGTACCTTGCTGAATCTATGCCTCGAAGTATTAAAGCAGTTCTGAAGGCAAAAGTTGGTACTAGTAATGTGGGAGTTCTGAAGGCAAGCCGGTACTAGTAATGTGTACCTAATAAAGTGGCCGGTGAGTGAAGGTTTAAAAAATATATATATATTATGGTTTTTCAGCTTTCTTCAAAATATCTTTGTGTGTGTGCGCGTGTGTGTGTGTGTGTGTGTGTGTGTTCAACAGATGGAAGAAACTCAATACAGGTTTGAAACAAGTAAAAGGTGAGTATATGATGACAGAATATTCGGTTTTGTGTGAACTCTCCCTTTAAACTTTAAGTGTTAGAAAACTGTGAAAAAGATACTACGAGTCAAAGAAAGCTGTCATTTTACGACGTCTGTAGCTAATGTCCTGTTTATTTATGAAACACTGAAACAATCTGAAAGCAGTTCATGTCTAGCATGTGACAGAGAGATATGAAGAGGCTCTTTGTGTGAATGAGAGAGAGAAAAATCAACAAAGCAAAGCATGAAGAGGAACCTTGCAGATAAATCATCTACTGTACTTGTAATAAAAGTGGAGCTGCTTTAACTACCATAAATAAACGTAATATTATTACACAATTAGTTCAACCGAAAATGAAAATTCTGTTAGTAATTGCTCACCTTTCATGGTGCCTCAATCTCCAGAGACCCTTCGTTCATCTTCTGAAAATGAAGCAGCGGTAGAGACGACTTTAGCGGACAAAGTTTATTTTTTTCCGATTCCTTTCCAACATAATTTGTCGTGGTAGCTTATTGGCCTTTGTGTTCATGTGCTCAACAGAAATGACTGTGATTGGCCGTGGAGTTCATTGGTTCACCACTATTTTTCGAGTGCAAACACAGATACAGGGACACTGGAGCATTTCAGAGTCACGTAGATCAGTTGGATTGCTCATAGACAGATCAGCTGATTGACGTCACTTTAAAATGCTCCAGTGTTTTTGTATCTGTGTTTGCGCTTGGTAAAATGCGGTGAAGAGTGGTGAACTGATGACCTTCACGGCCAATCACGGTCATTTCTGTTGTGCATCTGAAGACAATGGCCAATCAGCGGTGTTAAAGAACACTCAATAGCGCTCAAATATTAGAGGGAAATTGACGTTTTTTAAAACGATTGATACCAAACTCAATACTTTTGGCAACCCTAGCACTGTAAAAATATTTTTGCTGCCTTCATTTTTTTTAGTTGACTAAAATATTTAGTTAAACGCTGATTACAATACTGTAATTCAACTTAAAAAATATCGGCGCATTTCAAAGCCGTGTAGATCCATCAGGGGATTGCTCATATCAGCTCATAGACAGATCAGCTGATTGACGCAACTTGATACCAATTGGACGGATACCAAACTCAATACTTTTGACAACCTTAACACTGTAAAAAAATCCTTCCTGTCTTAAATTTTTAGCTAAATCATATTAACTTTTCTAGCCATCTCAACAGTGGATTGCCCATGTCAGCTCATAGGCAGATCAGCTGATTGGCGTGACTTTAAAATGCTCCAGTGTACTTGTATCTGTGTTTGTGTAAGCTAGCAAAGTGCTAGGCAGGTAAAACCTCACTCCTCTGACATCTAAAGGTGCTCTATCACCGCTAGAGGTCATGGTTTTTAGCCTCCTTGTTAGAGCAACTGACTTCCATGCATAGAGTCGCCGGTTCGATCCCAGCTCGGCGCAGGTTGGGTGGTGTAGGAAAGGCGGGGTTACATTGGTGCCATGACCTGGATAGGAGTGAGGTTTAGGGGACTGAGTGTAATAAATGCCAGCTAGCAAAGTGCTATTCAAGTAAAACCTCACTCCTCTGACCTCTAATGGCCCATTTCCACTGAGTGGTACGGTTCGGTTAATCCGTTTCCGTGGCCGTTTCCACTGTCAAAAGGTAGCTAAAAGCGAACCGTACCGTACCACTTTTTGGGTACCCTTTGCAAAGGATACCTAGCCCAACAAAAGGGTACCAAAAGGCAGAGCAAGACGCACAATTGAATGCTATTGGTTTCAAAGAAACGTCACTCGCTCGTGCAACAAGCCAGGAGAATGAAAACAAAGGAACCGCCAATACACGGCCGAGACTTTACACCGTAATAATATATACATATAATAACCAACCATGGTCAACCTGAGCTCAAACAAACCTTGTCGTCAGCTTGATGAACAGCCACAAAGCCAAGAAGAAGACCAGAATCTACCCTGTGCCCCGTAGTTTTTTACAAGGCCGTCTAAAGCGAGAGCGGTTTCGCTTTCTCGCTTGCGTTCACCACGCATCTATATTTAAAATATTTGAAACTTCTTGAGCTGATGATAATAACATGCGCATGATTACTAAAGTGCTTCTGACATCAGATCCTTTCAGAAATGGACAAACACGAGACTGACGCGAAAAAACAAAAACAAAGGAGCAGCCGGAAAAAACAAAGGAGCAAATGATTCTTTCAGCAACCTAAAACATGAACAAACTGCCATGTTTAACTATTATTATCGCCTTTTTGACTCTTATGAACTCAGAATGATGGAATTACTGTCTAACAAGAGGTTACATGTGCTAGTGAAGATTACAGATGCAGAAAAGAGATTCTTCTGTAGTTGGTAACATATCAGAGACTGCAAGGGTCTGTATGTGTTCATATACGTTGCATTTATTTATTTATTTTAGATAATAGCAGACGTTACAGTAGGCCATTTCGCACTGTCATTGATCTGCAGTTATAATCAAACTACGTTCATAGAAAGTTTAGTAATGAACATTTATACACAAGTATTTATGTGTATAAAGCATCTGTTTTGTGAGAAGTGCTTCTCATATGATATGTGATTGACCCATACAGCTTTACTTTGACATTTTCTCGAGCCATGGTCTTTAGCCTCCTAGTTAGAGCAACTGACTCCCATGTGGAGAGTCGCCGGTTCGATCCCAGCTTGGAGCTGGTTGGGTTGTGTAGGACCAGCTGGGTTACATTTGTACTTGGTGAACAGAAGAGTGGTGAACTGATGACCTTCACTGCCAATCACAGTGATTTCTGTTGAGCATGTGAACACAATGACCAATCAGCGGTGTTTAAGAACACTCAATAACACTCAAATTGTAGTGGGAAATTGACTTTTTTTAAATGTCAGTACCAATTGGTACCAAACTCAACCCTAGCACCAATGTAATATTAGACGCACTATCAAGGACACTAAAAAGCAAACCTCTTATAGCTGGCCTCCATTATATACAGTATATAACCTTTGACTAGTATTCAACAATGGCCTCTTCTCTAGAATCCATTTATCACCAAGTGGTCATTCTAATTACAAGGTGACCCAGATCCAGAGTTCCTTGTTTTTTTTTGTGGCCAAGTAATGATAAAGACATCTTCCTTCTCCTTTTTTACAGCCATATTTATAAACACAGGCACAGCTGAGTGAGCTCATGTCCTGTAGAGCCGTAGATTAACTCAGGGCAAACAAGTGGCGGGTTAAAGGGGAACACAACAAGGCCGAGTCCTGATAATAGTGCTTTTGAAGGTGTTTGGAAGAAAGCCACGGGGAAACCAAGGACATTTCCAACACACGGCTGTCTGATCATGGAGGAAATAATGTCTCTCATTGTGTGACCTTTCTTTTCTGGCACTTACATACTGATAGTTCAACACAATCTCACGGCAATTCGTAACTTTTTGATTTAGTGGCTAATTTGTATGAATTCTTATGATCTAATTTGTACGATTTGCTCATCCGCCAATGACGGTTGGGTTTAGGGGTGGGGTTAGGTGCCACGCCTCCTTTTTAAAAATCTTACAATTTCGTACGAATTAGCCACTAAACTGACAAAATGTAAAATACTTACGTTTTCTCGTGAGATCAGGCTGGATAGTTCAATCATGAGATCTGGGGTCTTTATAAATGTGGCGTATGCTCAAAAAGGGAGTGGAAACATTCGGAGATCACATTATTTTGCTGCTTGTTCAAAATACTTATTTAAAATGAGCTGAATCAACACAAATCTAGAGCTCGGTTGTTTTATGTTCAATCTACTTAATTTCTTAAGTAAACTTAATTGATTTGTGTCGGGACAACATGAATGAAGTGTGTGAAACCCTGCATTTTTTACAGTGCAGTTCCCATGCAAAAGTTGCGATCTATAAAATCACGATGGGAGAATGTGCGCAGATGTAAGTAAACATATTTAACCACCTATTTAACAAATCTAGATTTAACTCATCATATTAGCCATAATAAATAATAAAAATATGATCAGACTTTATTTTAATGTACACTTAATGCTATTAACAAACCATTAACTAAGACTTTTAGATCAATTAACGGCTAATTTGGCGCTTATTAATAGTTAGTATGGTATTAGTTGGGTTTAGGTTTGGTTAATAGGTAGGATTAGGAATGTAGAATACGTTATAAGGGCTAATAAACAGTAAATAGCAGAACAAGATTCATTTAAAACAAAGCCTTTTCAGTCCATAATATTGTAGTAATATTACTGTAAACTGCTTAGTAACTTCGGTCATTTCACTAAGTAATGTCTTCAAAAACTGAAAGTGTTGACAACACAATCTACTATCCGAATATTGTAGTGATGTTACTGTAAACTTAGTAACTGAATTCAGTTTGACCTAGGTATGTCTTAAAAAACTGAAAGAGTACTGTTGACGATACTAACTATCTTTGCCATCTTAATAAACGTAAACAACGAACACTGATCGCACGCTTACCAAATCCATAGAGACAGGACAATCAACACCAACTGGAGCCGCGTCTTTTTAAAAGAAGCGACTGGCGAATCCGTATTTCACCAGATGCGAAAAGCTCTGTGGGCCTCAACGTTGTCATAGTGCCCATTACAGCCAGTGGCACCCCCTCTGAAATGAGCCTATATTAACTTAAATTGATTAAAAAAATTAACTATGGAGTTATGACAACTAATGATAGCGACTAAGGTGAGTGGAACCCTTCTCTTACAGAAGATAAATAAATTGTATTTTATTTTACATTTCTTTGTAAACCTAGTCCGTTTTAAAATGCGTTTCACTTCTTACTTTATCCATTAAAATAATAATCATGTTAGGTTTTGATCAATTATGGCCTTTGATTTTTTTTTTTTGACTGAGAATGCTAATGAAAGTCTATGAAGGGGCATTTTACGGCAGGGGTGGGTTTCTTCGCACGACACCACAGGTTTAATTTGTATTCAAAGATTTGGTTTATGCTTCCTGTAAGACATGCAAACAAATTGAAGCACTGAATAATACAATAGTGATGTTAAATTAGAAATGAAGCACACAAACGGCGTCTGAAGGCTGTCAAATCTCATTTATAAGCTCAGGTGCAAGAGTGAAACATTAAACTCGTTTCCATAAACCACAACGTTATGTCTGTCAGCACTGAAAGCTACCATTATTAATCTGACAATAACCACTCAAAATATGAAAGTCTAGTTATTTTACTCATACAACATGTTTTACGCAGCGGATGCCCTTCCAGCTGCAACCCATCACTGGGAAACACCCATGCACTCTCATTCACACACTACGGACAATTTAGCTTACCCAATTCACCCACAGCACATGTGTTTGGACTGTGGGGGAAACCGAAACTGGGATGCACACTTCAGAATCTTGCCGGAAGTAGTAGCTCATTTGAGTACTTCTCGGATACTGATTTTCGAATTCTATGAATTCGTACATACTACTCGGCCCGCATAATGTTTTTAGCGTACTGTATAGTATCAAAGAGCATAGAATCACCAAGAGGCGACACTCTAATGCGATTTGGTAAACAGCCACTAAATGGCGCGGCGGCCATTTTGGAATGACAATTACAATAGAACAACAGCATATTATAAGTCTGTAAAATAAACTATTAAAAGTGCTGATAATTGTTATGGTAAGGGTTGTGTTGTCGTCTTTCAGGTGTATATAAGCTTTAATGCTTTTTAAATAAATAAATAAAAAACAAAGCAGCTGCTTGCCATCGCAACAGCAATAAGATCCAATGGACAGCCGATCGCTTTCACTCCAAAATGGCGCAATCCAGAGCTGTTGCAATGGAACGTTCTATAGGGTATATGCCGAGCTAGTGTGTTTCCCATACTGATAGACTTCCGGTGACCTGTTATTGTGAGTTTTTTCCATTTTATACGGTTCCTTTTACAGCATCGATGTTGTAATGTAATTAAAATACAATCAGTTAAACAGACTTTGGCATTCATTTAGTTGCTCAAGCGTAAAACGAGACAAAAAGCCTTTTGCTCGTACGCACCCGTCAGAATTGGCAGGTTAGCGCAGAAGCTCCATTGAATATACTGGGGTAAAATAAATGCACATATTATAAACACATGGCGGGGGAAAATGTAATTTAATGCAGTGCTTCTTATGCAATCTGAGACCCACTTTATATCAGATATCACTCAGCAAGTGGAGATCACTGATTTTTAATAAAAACAGAGCTTAAACGTGCCGATTTTGCAATTGCAAACAGTTCACCAGAAGCGCTTAACTCAGGTTACTGGCAAATTAAAAGTCCTATTAGCATGCTTCGGCATATACCCCATTGCGTGTTGCCTCTTGGTCATTCTAAGCTCTTTGACAGCATGGAAGCATGCGGTTTCGGACGCAGCCCATGAGTAATGGTGTTGCCTTGGTTACTGCAGTAAACAAAGCAGCGTGATGTCAAATCAAGCAATAGTTTTATCAATATCATAAACTACAGCATTTTTGCAGATTTAATTCAGGCAAACGTTAGTACACAACTATACATTACACAATGAAACATTATACCAAAATGTAATATCTTGTAAAAGAGCATTTAAGACTTTTAATATTTTTAAACGGCCTTAAATTTCAACACTTTAAACTTCTTAAATTGAATTACTTAAATCAATACTCAAACTCAATTCTTCAAACTTTAAATCAATTTTTAATTCTTTAAAACCATCTTCATTTCTCCTAATTTTGTTCTTCAGCCAGAAAGATGTTTCGGCTAGTCGTCCTCCGTCATCATGGTCTCTTTCACGCCGTTCAGCGTCTCCGTGATGTCATCGCGTGTGGAAACATGCCTCCGGTTGGTCCCTTGGCATCCGCGGGGCAGCAGGAAGAGGCGTTTGACGGCGGAGCGGTATTTGTGGGACATCAGGTTGTAGAGGACGGGATTGACTGATGCACTCAGGTAGAAGAGCACCATTGAGGCCACGTTGAAGTCTTGACTGAGGCGAGCGGAGTGATAATCATCCACATGAGTGAAGAGGAAGCGGCCAATGTGGTACGGCAGCCAGCAGATGGCAAACACTGATACCACAACAGCTGTGTGAGAGAGAGAGAAAGAGAGAGAGACATGGGGTAAATAGAGGAATAAGTTCAAGGTGAAACCAAATCATTGTCAAAGCAGTCCATGTGATTTCAGTGTAGGGGTGTGCGATTTGGCAAAAATATCATCTCACAATTTCTTTTCAGGAAAATAACGATTTTATCATGAATTATTTCTGATTTGAGTTGTCTGAGCAGTACAGTCAAACTAATTCTGTTATTGTAAAACCCTGCTGAAAAATCCAGCTTAAACCAGCCTAGGCTGGTTGGCTGGTCTTAGCTAGTTAGGCTGGAAAATGACCAGCTAAATCCACCTAAAACCAGCTTGACCAGCCTGGTTTAAGCTGGACATAGCTGGTTTTAGCTGGTCATTTTTCAGCTTGACCAGCTAAGACCAGGCTGGAAATGGCTGGAAACCAGCCTGGAAATGGCCAAAACCCCTCTAAAACCAGGCTGGTCGACCAGCTAAAACCAGCCAACCAGCCTAGGCTGGTTTAAGCTGTTTTTTTCAGTAGGGAGCCTTACAATCTAACCAGGGGCGCTGCTAGGGGGGAAAGTTAGGATGATTTTAATGGCCCAAGCAGTTTTGGGACCCCCAGAGATATTATTAGGGCCGAAATTAACCATAACACCCCCCAACCCCCATCTCCCCTGCTCTTCACTTTTATCTGCAAACAACACTCATCACCCCCCCCCCCCCCCCCCCCCTCCACTTTCGTCTTCCACACACCACGCCCCCGCGGTCTTCACTTTCGTCGGCAAACCCCTACAAGAATGGTAGACACTTATTACAAAATGGGCGATGATAAAAATCGTCTTTTTTTTAATTAATAAAAAACAAAGAACAAAATATTCACATTACAAATACACAATATACAAATGTAAGACGATGAGTAGTTTGGTTTTTGGCCCTTTATAAGAAAAAGTTTGGGCAGCACTGGTATATCGTTCCAAAGGAGCTTGCATGGTATTACATTGAAGCCAAAATGAGAAAACGTTATGTGTTGTGCCCTACTTTGGGCATCCCTGCGCTATACAAACAAACTTGAATTGAATCCCTGACAAAATGATCAATACAAACACCAATCTGGGTTACGAATAAGGCTGGAGTGTAAAGTAAACTTCCCCAAGTCACACTTACCTTGATGGTCTGCATGTTAACCGTCTGTCCTGCTGCTGCATCTTTAAAAGTCTGATTCATTCATTCATTCACTTTTCAGTGTAGTTCCTTTAATCATCAGGGGTCACCACAGCGGAATGAACCGCCAACTTATCCAGCACTTTTTAAGCAGCAGATGCCCTTCCAGCTGAAACCCAACACTGGGGAAACACCCACACCCTCTTGTACACACTCATACACTACGGCCAATTTAGCTTATTCAATTCACCTGTACTGCATATCGAGCTCCTGGAGGAAATCATTCACCTCCATCATTCTCCCTCACTTTTTAAATGGGATGGCAGGTGAAATCAAAGGTCACCAATTCCGGGTTCTCAATTATGGGCCAGTGGTTCTCAGTTCTGGTTCTCGGACTCCCCCTGCCCTGCACATTTTGTACATCTCTCTTATTTGACACACATGGATCAGTTCATGGATCTCTCTGTTAAAGAGCTGATGATCTGATTCAGGTGTGTTAGGTAAGGAAGACATACAAAATGTGCAGGGTGGGGAGAGTCCAAGGACTGGAATTGAGAACCATTGTCCTAAACCGACTTTGGACGGCGGGTCCTAATTTGGTCATCTCTGCGCCATTCAAACAAACTTGAAGTGAATTGAATCCCTGACAAAATGATCAATACAAACACTGGTGCTTCGACTAAGACTGGAGACCAGTGGTGTAGAGCAGTGTTTTCCAACCCTGTTCCTGAAGGCACACCATTAGTCCACATTTTCAACCTCTCCCTAATCAAACACACCTGAATCAACTTATCATAACATCAGAAGAGACTCCAACACCTGAAGTTAATGGGTCAGAAAAGGGAGACATCCAAAATATGTACTGTTGGTGTGCCTCCAGGATCAGGGTTGGGAAACACCGGTGTAGAGTATTCTAGCTGTAAATTTCTCCAAGTCGCACTTACCCAAGATCTTGACGGTCTGCCTGTTAACCTTCTGTCTGGCTGCCGCATTGGGTCCATGAAGCTCATGCCGACTCTTCCATAACTTTCGGCCAATGGATCCATACAAGAAGAGCAAGCAAAACATGGGGCAGAAGAAGTAAGCAGTTGAAACCCAAATGGTGGTGTGTAAAAGCCCCGATTCGATGGCGTATCGCGTGTGTTTGCACTGCCGAGACCCGGGATCTGGTATGGTTTCGTTTTCATATTCCACCCCCATCAAGAAGAACATCGGCGCGGCGGACAGAAGAGCAAAACCCCACAGAGCCAAGATCACATATTTGACCCTTTTCTTAGTAATGGCCGCCTTGGCTTTAAAAGGGAAGCAGATGGCCAGGTAACGCTCCATGCTGAGCACCGTGATGTGCAGGATGGTGGCGTTGGTGCATCCTTCATTAATGTAGTGCGACAGACGACACACAAACTCACCAAAGATCCAAGGGACGTACTTCCAGAGGCGGTAGAGGTCGAAGGGCAGGCTGAGGAAGATGACCAGGTCTGAGATGGCCATGCTGGAGAGATACAGATTGGTGGTGGTCTTCATGTCCTTAAAGCGCTGGATGATGAGGATGGTCATGGTGTTTCCAGTTACGCCAATAATGAAGAGAAAGATGCAAATGGTGGTGACTGGAATAAGGGTGGAGGTTGGAAAGAGAGAGTCTCCGCAATGGTGGTCCTCCATGTGGATTCAAGTCTGCAGACTGTATAAAAGATTCTTTGAAGGCTCTTTCCAAGAGGGTGGATATATACGAAGTGGGTCTTTGGCTTGGAAGTCAGTTAGGGGTGCAGCTGAAAAGAAGATTGATTGAAGACTCTTTCCAAGAGGGTGGATATATACGAAGTGGGTCTTTGGCTTGGAAGTCAGCTAGGGGTGCTGCTCAATAGAAGATTGATTGAAGACTCGTTCCAAGAGGGTGGATATATACGAAGTGGGTCTTTGGCTTGGAAGTCAGCTAGGGGTGCTGCTCAATAGAAGATTGATTGAAGACTTGTTCCAAGAGGGTGGATGTACGAAGTGGGTCTTTTGCTTGGAAGTCTGTTTGGAGGCAAAGAAGTGGAGCCTTTGAATGGGAGGTTAAAGAAAGCAAGATCTGTTGTGGAGGTTGTATCTGCTGCAGGTGATTAGCGTATCACATCGTCTCTACTTCAGGTCTTATTTAAATATTCTGATCTCAAGAGGTGGAGACACTACAGACTGGTCTGAGGCGTGAGGCGGGGCTTTGGCTTTAAGTGTGTGAATGAACAGGTCTTGGTGCATGTACAGTTGAAGTCAGAATTATTGGCCCCCCTCTATATTTCTGTTTAACGGAGAGATGATTTATTTATTTTTCAACACATTTCTAAACATAACAGTTTTCAAACAGGATTTATTTTCTCTTTGCCATGATGACAGCACATAATGCTTGACTAGATATTTTTCAAGATACTAATATTCAGCTTAAAGTGACATTTAAAGGCTTAACTAGGTTAATTAGGTTAATTAATTAGGCAAGTCATTGTATAACTGGTTTGTTCTATAGACAATCGAAAATT